>NW_008580265.1:35193-40627 GCF_000520115.1 Aphanomyces invadans
AAGTTCATGGATAAAATGCGTGACGACGAGCGGGCACTCACTTGTACCCACATAATTCTGTACCTGAAAAGCATCAACGCATGTAGCTCGACAGTTACATTGGTGATGACGCCGGCGAAAAGCCGTACAAAAGACTACTTCGACTTCTCGAGTGGTTTTGCGACCGTCACGGTTATTCCCGAAAACGGCCATCAAAGTCCAAACGGAATCATGGCGATTTGGAAAAGCTTCGACTCACGTTCGGTGCAGAATTCCACACGGCGTACGACGGATTTCAGCCAAGCGCGAGGATAAATCTCGACGAAACCGCCATGTACTACGATATGCCTCCCAAGGCGATTTGGGCAAAACGTGGGACAAAGGCCAAGATTCGCAGCGGCGAAAAGCACTCGTACCGCATGACTGCTGTGCTTACGATCAAAACAGATGGTTCCAAGTTGCCCATTCTCTTCATCATGAAGGGAGTGCGTGATGGTGTGATCGATCGCACTGAGTTTGACGACTTCCAAGTTGGACACTACTATGCCATGCAAGAAAATGCGTGGATAGAGGCAAAGGTAAGGGCGCAGTACATACGCTCCGTTTTGGTACCACGGGTTCAAGAGCCTTCGGTTGTTGTCCTTAACAACTTTGGCGCCCATGTGTCTGATCAAGGCTACAAGCTTGCAGAAGTAGAGGCTGGTTGTTTGGTCGCAGCGATCCCAGCGAATGCCACGAGTGCTATCCAACCACTCGCATTGGCATTATGGCGCCATTCAAGCGCCACTTACGAAGTCTTCGGCTGCAGGAAGATTTGATTGAAGGTGATGACGATAAAGATGAAGATGGCTACGTAACTTCTGTCTCTGCGAAGCAGAGCGACATGCCTTGATATGCCGTGCTGTGAAGGCCTGGTCATATATTACTCCAGAGGAGATACGTCATACTTTTGAGAAAGCGGTTCCTCGCGCTTAATGCATGGGTTAACATGGCGTCGACTTAAGCAAATAACTTCATATATGAGGAATTTAGGTTTTTTAGATAAAGTTGAATTTTGTCCAATTGAATTTATTTAACCATATTTTTTAGTTTACCTTGTGAAAGATTGAACTCGGGTCCAATCGACATGACCGCCGGTCATTTCAGTCCGAGGGTACCTCGGCCGAAAGGTGGTCGATGGTGGTTGAATCTTGCGAAGCGCGAGGGGATCGCTAGTGTTAGGGGTGAAGGATTAGCATGCGGCCTTCATTGGTCAGTGCGACTTTTATGAAACCTTATATATTGCGTAACTTGATGTTTCTACTGACATTTTGGTCGACTTCGCAATGTACTCAAAGACTTGGCATTCCATGACCTGTAATTTAAAATACTTGTGGCATTTGAAATGAATCTATATTTTATTTATGTCAGAAAATTAAACGAACTTCGAAGTAAGCTTTCCAATCAAATTACTTGAAGCCCGCGGAGCTCGAAGCTGGGGTGCTTCTTAAATTCTGTAGTCGTCTGCATTCGCAAAGGAAGCACGACATATTGCTCCCTAAACAGCATTCCCAAAGACAGCATTGAAATGCGTGCACGCTGGAAAGGCCAACGCAAGCAAATCGGCAACTATATATATTGATGTTGAAAGACCGTTGCCCGATGCTCTAACTGCTTTTTGTTTGTGTGGTCCCAATGGTGCCGCAAAATATACTGTGGATGCCGAGTGGTGCACGGATGCATTTCTCAGTCAACAAATCGCACCAAATATTTGCAACCTCATAAACGCTGCTATTGCTCGTGTACTTGCATTGCCGTTGATTTATGCCGCCGTTCAGTTGAAAGGTGTTTTCGATTCTAATTTCCAGCTCATTCCAACATCATTACGCGACCGTGTGCTTCGTGCCGTCATGCAAGCTCAAGGTCTTGCCTCAATTGATGAAATACTACAGCCAATACGCCGTATACCAATTGTCGTTGGTGGTTTGGGTGGTCAATTACGATTTACTCAATTTGGAATGGAGCATGACCGAGAAATCCCGACTGATGGTTGTGTTGGTGCTGTTTTGGAGAAGTTGCGAGCGATTGAAAATGTCACGCTTGCAATTCAGAGACGGATTGAACAAGTAAATGCTCTTCAACGGCAAGAGCTAACGACGATGAAATGCCATATTGAACGTCGACTCGATGTATCGCAGACCAACGTCAAACGAATCGCAGCCATGCCTTTTACAAGGCGAGACGCCAGCACAGACAATGTTCCAACCAATACTCCCAAAACGACAACTTGCCCACCACAGCCGTCCAAACGCCCACCCGATTTGTTTGCTCTATGGAAAGAGTATGAGTTTGGAATTGGAGGCAACAAACCCGCAAAGCACTTCACAGCCAAGGAGCGAGGTGCTGTAAAGTGCGCGTTCTCGCTTCGACTAACCTTTTGGAATGCTGTTGATTTGATCATTCGGCGCGGACACACGAGTGACACTGCTATTGATGCTGTCTACGCTGTATATGGGCGCGGTAAGTCTGCAACTTCGATCTTGAGGGCCATGCGAGACGACAAAGCACGTGGCTGACATCCCAACTTGTCGTAGTTGTGAAAATAGATTGATTTTAACCAATGAAATACAGGTTGTACGTGTGGTAGGATGTTTGACAAAAACTCGCGTGATACATTTTTTGGCTAACTTGCACGTGTGCACAAAAGACTTGGACTTGTCAAAGACTGACTTGAGCGTGTTGAGTCGGTCTGTCGACGGCAGGTGCTTTCCACGAATTCCCCTACTAAGGTACAATACTAAAGTAATACTAATCTCGTTGCATGTCCTCGGCGCAGCATTTGTATGAAATTCTGGTGCCCACTAGCGCTTTAGGTCTGAGTCTTCCATGCAGTATGTGAAGCTACCCTCCTTATGTCAACACATCAATTCGTGGCATTAATCCAAAGTTTTCATACGGAGTCAACAAACCAGGTCTAACAGTAAGTACTGTGTGTGTACGGTGACTGACATAGGCACTTTCGATCGAAAGCTTCCAAATGCTTACAATACTTGGCGGAAATTGAAGAAAGTGGGATATTCATAAGATTGTGAGACTTTGTCTGCAACGGGACTGCAAGGCGAATGAAACTTCCTGCAGAACTAGGAACAAAGCCCCAGACATTTTTTTGTAAAAAATAAAAAGCGAAACACCCTCTAACCAACAAAGTTATTTTCCCTATATTTATCCTTTATCAAATCGAGTTTATCACGAGGAAGTGGTATGTGTTATGGTGTGGATAAGTTTGTGGAAGCGACATAAAATCTCAGCGGAAGAAATGTACTTGTAAAAGCAAACAAGGGAAAAACAACTGCATTTCCTGCTACAATTGGTACACTTCCTTCAACGAAGCGGCACAGCTCTGGTGCGGACACATTGCGCTCATCAGTCGGGTGCCTGTTGTTGACATGGGCGTGTGGAAGTTACATTTTAGGAATGCCAAAGACGCTGTCCGTGTCGCTGGCGTTTGTCAAATATCTGGATTGATCATCGTGTTTACTCAATACGGTAAGTATTAATTGATAATACACATATCGTTTGTAGGGGTATTGACATCATTCTAATGCTGCTGTCCAAGTAGCGACGTTAGGAAAATTCTGGATAAATCAAGCAGCCAGCCGTCTCGATGCGGGCCTTAACTTCTTGAAACTTCGTAATTTCCTCGCGCCTTCGTCCAACATCGCCCTTGACGATGGCCCAACCAGTTCAATTGGCTGTAGGTCGGAGTAATGCGAAGAGGCGTGCACGACTTGGAGCCCACGATATGATGCCAAGGAATCAATCACTGGCATCACATGTTGTTGTATATGCGCAGCAACTCTTTTCCACAGGCCACTCTTGAACTCGCTCTCCACGAACGGGATCCGTACCGACAGCACTCATCGTAAAGGTGAGCCTTCGCAACCAGCTTGACGCAGTGTCCGCTGACTGGCCCTTGTGGTGCCAGGCATCATCCATGACTGTGCAACTATTCGTGACGTCGAGAGAGTCCAATTTGTCGAGGAGGTGACCAAAGTGCTTTACACAGCACAGTTGTCATGCTTGAATCTACCCTTATACATATACTCTATACTCTGGGATCATTCGCCTTAGTTGTTCCGCCCGTGAAGATGTCCAGGCCTAGCAGCCGGCAGTATGTCAGGTGCGTCCAAGATTCCAGCAAAGAAGCAGAATCGTGTTCCCATGTAGTGCTCCTTCTGGGAAACGTCCTTGATGCCGCTGGGGCCGTACAGGCTGTTTCGATGGCGGTTGTAGGAGTGGTGGATATTCAACTCGTCCGTGTGCACCACACTCTGCTTCGACCCTGGCAGTGTTGCTGGGCGCGGGCCCTCTTAGCAACGTACTTGTCTCTGGCATGTGCATTTCGACAGATGTTACTTGGAGGAACCAGGTCGACGACATAGGAATTGACTGACTGTCGGCCCGTTATGCACGAAATTCCAAAAGGTCATACTGATCTCCCCCCACTTTGAAACAGGTCAAACCCGATAATTTACGAAAGATTCTACTCTCAGTGATATATAATTTGGAGAAGTTGTTTTGAAACTCAAATGTTGCAAACCACATCCTCAAAATTGCTAGTGTCATTTCAAAACATAAAATTGCGGATGTCGCTGGTCGACAAGCATGAGCTATATGCCGAGCATGTACGCAACCCAAGCGCAGGTTATACAGATTTAGCCAAGTGGGCTTTGACAAAAGTTAAGGTGAGAATGTTGCCTTCCAACACAGCAGCTTACCTGCAGCCACAATGCGCTGGCATTATTGCCTCGTTCAAATCCAAAGTCAAGCAGAGGCAGGGCCATGGGATGGGCCAGGGACGCTTGACGGTCGGTAGCGTCGGCGACCGTCGACAACTGTTGGAATCGTACAGGTATTATTGATAATATTGAATAGAAATAGTTGGTTGACATGGGTCATTGGAAGTAAAAAAGTACCTGCAAAATTCGATTCTCTGTCTAAATTGTATAATTTGCTCTGATTCAAAGTGGGGGGATCAGTATTGAGATATACCGTTCAGTGGGTATTTTCAAGACGAGTTTAGCATACAAAACCCCATAGAAATACGACTACACTTACTTATTCTATTAAAAAGGACAGTTCGTTGTTGTCGAGGACTGACAAAATTGTAAAAATAAATAAATCATGCACGAATCGATCGTAGAAGTGTTGACATATTTATATTCTGATATAATCAGTGCGAATTTACCCAAACGTTCAGTGCGACTACTTTGAATCTGCTGTTGGTTGTTCTATTTTCGGTACTTCCAGCAAATATTATTCGGCATGTCCAGTACATCTTGAGTAACTGAGCGCTAAAAGCAGTGCAAGTGACTGTTTGCCATTAATTATCATGAGCCGACGTTGAGCGGGTGGTGTGAATCAGCCTAGCAGCCCTGAAGGCTCGTATGCGTCGTGGTCAAGTAGGGACATCTCG
>NW_008580265.1:51352-52296 GCF_000520115.1 Aphanomyces invadans
CGTCGTGGTCAAGTAGGGACATCTCGCCAGAACCACCAAGTGACAGCGAGTCCGCGTCGAGATCACCACCCACGTCCCCCGAAATTTTCGGCAACCAAATCCCTACTGACCGGAAGCCACATTGGACGACCGTGGATGTGTTTGCATCGTTTTGTGAGGCGAAGATGTTTTTGCACCACTGGCCATTCCGCTACAAGCACACTCGAAATTACAAGTCTGACTCTACCAATCATTTGTACGTATATACTTGCACTGTCATGTGCGTTGCCGCCATCAATTCAAAATCATGGCGCACTTCGGCGCCGAGTCGCAGCTGCTGGATAGCAACATCCAGCACAGCCGGGATGTTCCTATCCAGTACGGTATGCACCCAACACTACTGCTAGAGATCGTTGAATGCCTTACATGGTCTCACTCCAAAAAAACTAGTGGTATGTCAAGTCAATATTTTGGTCAACAAAAGGTGTTGTAGTTCACAAAATGTGGCGTGCATGTCGGCGGTGACTTGTATGCATTCAAGTCGATGTAATCCTCACTAAACTAGGTGGATCTGTACACACGATAAGCAAAAAATTCAGCCTACCTGGCGCTTCTTCCCAGGTTGCGACAACTGACGAATCACAAGCAGCATCTAGTCCGAAAGTGCGGCGATAGATAGGAAAAATAGAACTTGGCCGGACTTGCTGACTGGGCGGCGGCGCACACATACAATACGTCAAGCGATTTTATTATCCTTGAGGAAAGCGCCGTGACTTACGACAACTTCTGCGAACAAGACGACGAATACAGGTCCATTTACTATAGTCAAGTCTCCCATGAGGGCAACTGATGAAAACTAATACCTCTCAACATTCTATTTTACCGAGTATAAAAAATAAGAGACTGTCTGCAAGGCTCAGTGAGAGAGCAAACGATGAGCGGCGGACATGTGACCCACGCGCGGA
>NW_008580265.1:63541-64266 GCF_000520115.1 Aphanomyces invadans
AAGGCTAAGGTAGTGAAGCACGCAAAGGAAAACCCCCAGATGAATCTCGAAGCTTTGAGTCTGTGGGCCTTCCAAGCGATGCGCCTTCCGTCGAATCCGACGTCCATCCATTTCATAACTCACTAGACGTTTGTACTGATGGATTATAACTTCATTTTTAATGGACTTGTGAAAACTTATTCCTCTCGATATTAATATTCATACCTCTGAAACTTGTTTGCCTTCATGGGAGACTTGACTGTATACAGTTTGAACTTGTAACAACAATATGTGCACTAGAAATGGACTCATAGTCTTGGACTCTCGAAGGTGGTTTCGATGACGCTGAGGAAGCAAAGTCCACTGTCAGCATTATTGTATCCTCCCGCCAAAACATGTGGAACGCAGCTCGTTCATACGATCGCCAGATGGATGATCTTTCGATGTCTACGGACGGCACGTAAAACATGCACTTTGGTATAATGATATGTATATAAAAAACATCTTCAATTTATCGACAATACTAGGTGGGTGGACTCTGATCGACCTGGGGTCAGTCTGCACAAAGTTTTGTGACGGCCATTTTCGCCAGAGGTTTATTCCATAGACGTACATGTTTGTTCGCACTGAGTGCGAAGAATCGTACTGAAAGTTCTTTGACGTGACAGCAAAGTCATTGCATTCGTTCTTCGGATTTTCCCTCGTTCCAAAGGTTCGGGCACTGCATAAGAGTCCTTAGCTGATGT
>NW_008580266.1:0-1843 GCF_000520115.1 Aphanomyces invadans
CATCGGTCCTACCGTCAGCCAGCTTTGCGGCCCATTCGGCTTTTTTCCGGGCCACTATGGCTGTTTTTTCCGCAGCTGAGGCGGTAGGACAGTCCTCCACACGATGACCTTGACTGCAATGCCAGCAGACTGGTTTTTTCTTTGTAGGCCCCACCTTATGTTGAGCAGCAGGGGCTTTGTCAGACTTCAGAACTTTCGACTTTGGGGGATACTTTGGCGTGAATTTCGCGGACGCTGTGGCATCCGCCTTGACGACAGGCTTCAACTGGTCCCTTCCTGCGTTGTCCGCGGCAACCGTATTCCTCATAAATTTCAGCGCGTTGCGGAGCTCCACGCGGACAAAGTTGAAAAAGGCCAGCACGTCGTTCCGGAGGTACCTCATGTCATGCGCCAGTGCCTGCTGGACTAACTCGCGCAGACCGCTAGGTCGTATTCCCTCCACGAGCGCTTTGACGGCGTCCTTGGGGTGCTGCGTGTCGAAGTCGGTCATGTTCATTTTCTCTAGGCACTCCCAGTAGTCGTGCATCCATTTATCATGTCGACGGTCGGCGTCCATGTCCTTGTCGTTCATGACGACCGTCTTCCTGATTTTTGCTTCTAGCTCGGCATATCGGTCGTCCTGATGGTCCATCGCGTGTTGAAAGTACGACAGCCACTCATGGTCAGTGATTTGGTCCAATGGTTTCTGCATGTGGTATTTCGCGATCCACAGCTTTGATTTCGCTTCAATGCAAGTTCCAATAGGTCGGCATTGAATGGTCGTGTTGGTACTCGCACTCACGACGGCAACAGCGCGAGCATACTCTGCGAATTGGTACGCGAACACTTTCCGGGCCGCCATCGAGTAACCCGTGAAAGTAGGTGCCTCTGGGGCAGCGAAACCACTGAGCAGCGTGTTGTGGTTCTGATGCGCCATCAAACTGGCTTGCGGGTTGAACGCCTGGGACCCTTTCAGAAAGGTTCCTCTAGCAGCGCCATTCTCACTCGGAGTTTGTTCACCAGGTGATCGTGCCACAGGCGGTTCGTCCGGCGGCGCACCTCCATTGTTGTGTCCTCCTTGCGGACGGCTGGTAACAGGAGCAGAATTCGGTTTACTTTGTCTCACCCATTGTTGTCCTTCCAGAGCCAAGTTTTGCTCCATTTCTCGCAGGCGTTGCTGAAATTCTTGTTCCATCGTTTGCCGCAAAGCCGCTTGCTCTTGCTGCAGTTTGCTCAAGCTGCTCGATTTGCTGCCTTCCCAGCGTGCGAGCATGTTCGATCCGTTGCTGTTCTAGTTGACGTTCATTTTGAGCCGTTTGGAAAGCTGTCTGGTACGTTAACCTTAGCGCAGCTTCCTCCTGACTCCGTCGTTGCAACTCCAATTGGTATTGATTGGTGTGATGCTGTAGCCCCATGTTTGATTGCTGCAGCGCAAAAAGCTGTTGCTGTTGGTTGGAATAAGTTTCATGGGGCGTTGGGTAATGCACTTGCACGTTGTGGCTCACCGTTTGATTCGCACCATGGTAGAGCCCTTGCAATGATACCCCCGCACCGGCGGTCCGTCCAGAAAAGACAGGAAGGAAGTACGGGTTGGTTCGGCGGGGCGGTTGTTCGACAATTGACATCGTACCATGGTAGCTGCCCAGCGTCAACGGCAATGGAGCGTTGCGTGGAATCTGTTGCAGCGGTGCAGGGAGAGCAGGAACATACTGTCTTGTGTGTCCAATTGCCCGATCGCCCCCGTAAGCAAGATTGTTGAAGTTTCCGTGAGGAACACCACCGTGCTGCCGCACGTTCAACGCTCCTGGTACGATCATGGGACCACCGGACAATGGGACCGCGTCAATGTTCATCGGTGTCGACA
>NW_008580266.1:5833-10541 GCF_000520115.1 Aphanomyces invadans
TTTGACTCTTGAGCAAGAATACACACAATGATAAGGAGGTCAAAAGTCGTCAGATCTCAACGTGAGGAAGAGTGGTTACGTCTCAGATATGAATTTGGAGAATGACTAAAGCATAATATTTCCAATATAACTAATCACTACGCCAGGGATCGACTACCGAAGAGTCGCACGACCTTCGATTTGATGTATGATCTTAAATTCAGCCAGTCACATCATGAAGCAGTTTTTCTGTTGATGGTTTGTACCAAGAGGCCAGACGAAATACCCAATATTCAAACGAAGCCAGCAATCTCGCATAGACATGCGTCGTTTTCTGCGCTAGTATGAGATATTTGACATGGATTACGTCGGTATCGTACATGCACTCTGTGGAGTCCACCCCAAGCGCCGTCCTGCTAATGGTTTCTTGGACGTCGGTGTCATCGAGCGCAATCACCGTGTGTCGGCAGACCTTGTCGTACTCGACAACTTCTTTGGTCGAGTGTGCATGTTTGGAAGATCTCATACTCGACGTACACATAGAGTGAAAAAACTACAACGCAAAGTTCAGCGTGCTTGCTGCCATTGCCCTGTCGAACTACAATATGACGCTCATACCCCAGCGTGTTGAAGACGAAAAATTCTACGCGTTGGTATTTGCCGCGGTACTAGACGATGACTCACGATAGGTGACGTAAATATGCCGAATCACAACGACGTTATCGTTTGAACCACCAAGAGGTTATCTGGATTGAAGTGAACCGCGCCTTACGGTTAATGTCTCCTGCGATCAATCGACGTTTTAGTGGTTAATACTTCAGACAAATGCATGAATACATGGTGTTCGCTAGTGAAATACTGTCAAATTCAATTGGTGCTGTAGAAGATGAATTGTCAGAGATTGTATTTTTGCTCAGTATCTCGGTCACTTCCAATTTTCACGCAAAGTGATCAAAAGAGAATTCACAGATCTTCTTCAAAGTCACTTCTTGAAGTGACGCCAACTAATCATGAACAGAGAAATATTGGCAGCATCCCCAGTGAATTGCATTTTGATTTGTCCAAGTGTATAACAGTAACTTGCTGAAATACAAATCTATTATTGATTCAAGAAAAACTAGTGATAGTTTACAAATATTAGCTGGTAACTTGATACTACCTCTGGTTGGCAGCAATTGCAGACGAATATTCAAAGGCATACAAAATTCAAGTACAAAGAATCTGTGGTTAAAGAAACTAAACGGCAATGGTGTTTACAAGATCACACAACTCATCCAACCTACTTTCCTCTTCTAAACGAAGGTTCATCAATTGCAAGCTCGCCATGACGTCTTCGTCGATCGTATCTTCACACCTTTCCTTACTCCGAGGGATGTTGTACGTATTACCGCCCTTTGCCTCGACAATTGCACGCATAACTCGATCCAACGTGCCAATGGTCTTCTCCAACTTCGCAGTCGACAATGCCACCGCGGACGGCTGCCGAATTACAGCAATTCCGTCTGCAACATACTCGATGCGTGCGAACAACCCAAAGAACAGTACAGTACACCGAACTGATTGCCCCTCTGACGAACCTTCTGGACTTTGCTATAAAAGCTGCCGACTCACGAAAAAAGACAGCGTTCGCGCGGTTACTTCTCCGTTCCGTGGGATGGTGCGGCGATCACCCGAAGTCTATCGACCAAGTCAAGTTGACGCTGCGTCGTTTGGTTCCGTTGGCCCTGATCCCGAGAAGATGTTGTGCCTATACACTGACGCAAGCGAGAAGTTTTGGGGGGCAATCGCTACGCAAGTACCAGTCGACGATTCGGCACTGCCTGCGTCAGAGCAGCGCCACGAGCCTTTATGTTTTTGAGCGGAGCTTTCCGAGGCGCTAGAGAGGCTGGCAGGTCGTGGAAAAAGAAGCTTTTGCGTGGTCGAGTCCTGTAAACGTTTAGAGTACCTTCTGATACGCCCGGGAGATTTCCGACTGTTTACCGACCACCGCAACCATGTGTACGTATTCAACCCGCTGGCATTGAGCACGGGTAAGGCCAAGTACCAGGCCCACAAACTACATCTTTGGACTCTCCCGATGATTACGTTTCCGTACGTGATTGAGGGCGTGTCTAGAGACGACAATTTGTGGGCAGATCTTCTCAACCGATGGGGAAGCCCACGCCTTGATGATCTAGCAGCACGAATGTCCAAGTTGGCACTGGTGTCGCCTCCGCACTCGACGGATTTCTCGTGGCCTTGTGTTGACGAAATCCTGCATGTTCAGCGTGCTCATCCCCACCCTGAAGCCTGTACAACCTGGGACAAGGTCAAGCAATGTTTCATGACGACGTCGTCCAAGATTTGGATTCCAGACGATGGATTGGACCTGCAGATGCGCCTATGCGTGATTGCCCACGCTGGCATCGCGGGTCACCGTCGCATTGAGGCGACAACTGCATCCGTAGCATCCATGTTCGAATGGACAAGTTTGGCGCGTGAATTTGCGGAATTTGTTCGCGAATGTTTGCACTGTCTGGTAGTCGACGGCGACGTTGTGCCACGACCATGGGGAGAGGCACTGCATGCAACAGCACCAAACGAACTGATCCACTAAGATTGGCTTACACTTCCTCGCACCGTCTCTGGCGACAAGTAACTCTTGTTGATCAAAGACGACATGTGTGGTTGTATCCGTGCCACGGCGACGGCTCTGGCGACAGCCGAAGCACTTATGGAATGGTTCAGTTTGTTCGGCATACCTAAGATCTATCTGGGTTTTGGATTGTGGCTCCCATTTCAAAAACGAAATCGTGGACAAGTCGCACCGATCGGTGGATGCGCATTACCACTTTGTCACCCTGCATTGCCCTTGGGCGAATGGCACTGTCGAGGTCGCGAACCACCTCATTGTACGTACGTTGAAACATTGTGCAGAGAAATGCGACTGAAGAGTTCGGAATAGCCAAGTTTGCTGCCTATGGTCCAGTCAGCCTTAAACCAACAACCTGCTGACTGACTCGGCGACGTGGCACCAACAATTGCCTTCATTGCATTGCCTGCATCACCCCTGCTAACAGCTCTTATTCGACGAGGCGGTGTAGAGCCGGTTCAAGTTAGGTGGCTCGCACTTGACGACGGTGAGTCTTCCTGGGAGCCAGTATTGTCAGTGTATGAAGAGGTGCCGGTGATCCCCTTCCATCCTCGTTGGTGAGAGGCACTGAACTAGGCAGAGGCAATCTAAAAGCACCCGTCAGATCCTCAAGTGCCCACTTCCTTGGCACCCAGGCTTTTTTGGCACCTTTAGCAAGTTGGCACTGGCAGCGTGTACATTCATAAATACATTCTCCAAAATTCCAAATTTCGTACAACCTTCATCCAGATATGAATGTCCTATTTCAACAATTTGCGAACCCGAGAAAGAATGTCCACTTTGAATTCAATAAAAAACAACTATAAGTCTATAAAAAACAGGACATAAAATTCAGATATTTAAATCTCAAGCTGCAAGATTTCGATGATGTCCCAGTCGTCTCCCTCTTTATGTTCCTGATTGGTATTGAGTAGCTCCATTGCCGAGCTCCATCAAATCCATGCTTACCCTCACTACAGCTTGGAGTTTGCGCATTAGATCAGAGAAGTCCATAATGCTCAACTTTGAACAGCCACCGGACCACATATTGCAATCGCCTGCAGCACGTCAGGTAGACTTCCCTTGGCAATGAAAAAAATGATATTTTTAAAAATTTTAAACTTCGATTTGCTCAAATGCGGAATCTGTAGTTGTTGCGAAAAGCTCGAATCGCCTCGTGAAAGCAGCACTAGAGCGTCATGAAGTTGCGGCTCAGGGTCGTCGATTCAACCCTCTCCCAAGCATTCATGGCGGCGGACACAACCTCTTCTTCTTTCCTGGCATGATGTTCTGCTTGTAGGATTTGAATCGCTCGGAAGAAGACCAGATCAAGGACATTGAAATCGGGTGAAATGGGTGGCTGACACACAACTTGCATGGCCCATCCATCCATATTGCAAGCATCGACCACTTCTCTGTCGTCGGGTAGCACATGTGGCTTTGCATTGTTTTGTTGAATCAAGACAGTCGTAGGCAAAGAGGGCCATTTATCACGAATTGCTGGAATGACATTGTCCACAAGCATGCGTCTGTGCACATCGCAGGTAACAACCACCGGCTCCATGACAGGGTGTCCTGCAAGCCGGTTTCGGCTGGTCTGTTTGGCTGGTCAATCTAGGTAAAGTGCCAAGTGCCTATTTTACCGTCAAACTACTTTTGACGTATTTTATCCCAGCGTGGCCTCGCAACTGCGGACAACAACATAACTTTGCCAACGAAGCTTTTCAACTTGCATATCAGGTGCGATGGTCTTTCTCCAGGTACCAAGTAGTATGACGACTTGAATCGTGTCACAAAAATCCACTTCTCATCGGCATGAGGGTACTTCATGAGGTCATCGAAGACGAGCTTGCCCTCGGCATTGTTGACAAACAAAGAGCCCATTTGAGTCGTGCCGCCTGATTGGCTTTGGTAAGCAGTGGCTTTACATGGCTCGAGTATTTGGCAAATACACCCCGCTTGAAGTAATCGTGTAACTTCAACCGCAGAATGCCCATTGCACTTGAGATTGATTTGTACGATGTGCGCCGATTTTGGTACACGCCGGAGTTGGTCAGTCAGATTGGCATACTTTATTTGCGACCGCTTTTATTCTTTTTGCGTGACGAGATGTCACCA
>NW_008580266.1:14206-14718 GCF_000520115.1 Aphanomyces invadans
AACGTCATGCAAGGACGTCAAATGCATTTGTACGATGTACCTCTTGTTGATGCGATGGGGTGGGCAAAGGACGCGTGGCGATCTGTGTCGCAGTCAACCGTTGTCAACTGCTGGAATCGCACTGTCATTTTGGACAATGACTTGTCCATATTCACATCAAACGTGTCTGAAATGAATTTGATTTGATTGGTTTTCGAAGTGTGTACAACAAATTATACCACTATATTTGGATGTATTGCGATAATTGCATAGAATGAACCGTTTGACTTAGCGAGGGAAATCAGTACTCTTGTGAGAACTTTATCAATTGTCGGAGACTATAACTGTTTACAGTAGTCGACAGACCCGAGGGGGCTTCGTGGAATAACTTCTGCAAAAATTACACTCAGAAAAAGTTAAAAGATGAAATGTAGCTCTCGTTTCGACCTACAAAGTACCATCTACAACGCACCTCAAATCACAATACTCTCGCTAAATCGATGCTTGAAATATTCCAAATGAGTCCATTTACA
>NW_008580266.1:24693-26366 GCF_000520115.1 Aphanomyces invadans
AGTTTGTCCGCCAGCGCCGCAAGTCCCGCGTGAGGACAGTGGCGAAAGACGTGGCCCATTATTTGCGGTCACAACATCTTTTGGACTTTGATGTGGAGTGTCAGTGGTCGTCGGAAGCCGCCGTGCGTGCTACGCAGCGGGCCCTGGCCAAACTTGGCTACAAGCGCGGTAAAAAGAAAAAGAGTCTCGGACTTCGAATGTGTGCTGCAAATATTCAACATCGTGATTTGTATGTGTCTGAAATGAGTGCTCTTCTGGAATGCATTGTCAATAGACGACCCATTATATACTTGGATGAAAGCTATATACATCATCACTACAGTCGTCACGACGATTCGTTGTGCGATCCAAGTGATGATCTTGATATTGAGGTCAAAGAAAAGCACAAAGGTGAAAGATTTTGTTTTATTGCTGCAATTTTGGACAAAGGCTGTATGGAAAGTAAACTTCTTTGTTTTGGACATTTTTCAAGGGGGAAAACGAACTGGTAGGCCTGAAACAAAGGACTATCATGGGATGTTTGACCATGCATATTATGTGAAGTGGTTCTCCAAACTTCTCAGTGAAATAGAAGAGCTTGGATTGAGCAATGCTGTCATAGTAATGGACAATGCAAAATACCATAAAGGTCTTCCTCTAGATACACCGAAGTATGGTCAAAAGAAGTGTGTCTTACAGAATTCTTGCACGATGTTCGCAGTTCCTTTCACAAATGCGACAAAGGCTGAATTATGGAAGAAGTTGAAAGTACATGTCGACAAAATCGACATCGAGGTAGTTGCTATGGCTCGTCGAAGCTTTCGACGAGTTGAAGCCAAGCAGCATCAAGGGCTGCATTCACAAGGCCGACCGGCAGCTCGAGAGGCTGGCCCAGTACATCAAGGACCAAGAGGACAAAACGACGACGACAGCGACAGCGATGTCAGTAGCGATAACAGTGATGACTCCAGTGGCATCTGCATCTGATTAGTAACATGTCACCTTTGTTTTGATTGGTCAATCTTAAGTATCCAGCTGATCGTTGCAATTTTATCGTGTTTTACAAAAACTCCTTGAAAGTTGATAAAAAATTGAGAAGCCCCCTCCAAGCTGTCGACTACTGTTAGGACGCAAATTGATTATCATTCTTGACTTTGAGTGACCATTTCATGAAGAGTATTATGTTTGAAGGAATGTGACCAAGTCCATCGTATTCAGAAGAAAACGCTGAGCAGTACAACAATTTGTTATGAAAAAATTCATCTATAAACACGCAAATTGAAAAAAAAGGTCGGTCGATGCGTTCGACCACTGTAAACAGATAGATCAAGTGACGTGTACCGAATAATATAAAATACGTGACTGTTTCGAAATTGCAAGAAAGCACGCCCCCATAAAATTATTGGTTATAATGCTATCGAATTTCGATATATGTTTAGCCAATCATACATTCGAACAATGACACAAATTCGAAGTACTTGGGGTCCTTAAAATCCGTCGTTGTCTGTAGTTCAAGTATGTGACTTCTGTGAGTTTTTTTGCGGTCAAATTGTAATGATTGGCTGTTTGCTCTGTTTCATTGAATTAACCTCGACTTCCTCAATCTATCCATATATTTTGTTTTGATAAATTCAGAAATTATGATGATCAATTTCACGTGAAAGCATGAAACAGGACATTCTTTTCTGGATGTA
>NW_008580266.1:26466-27792 GCF_000520115.1 Aphanomyces invadans
CCATGCTCATACAATAAAGTCAACACATCTTTTGCAACGGTCGTCTCTCGATAAACTTCGCGTTCGCTCACTATCGACGAAGCTTGTGATCTCGTCGTAGAGTTCAGTGGCGAGTCCTGGCATTGCGGGCATGTTGAAGAATGAAAGGTAAATATTCATGCAATTCATGCACCCCATGATCCCAAAGCTGACCAATTAAAATGAAGTATGAATTATCAGATGGCAAACTAATTAACTCCGTCAAGGATATTATGACTCTACGAACGAATATACTGATTTCCCTCGCTAAGTCGAACGCCACAAAGTGAATAATCTCTGAAAGTCAATATTTAAAGCTGGAAAGGCAATTTGCATTTTGAAACTGGGCGGATTACGTTGGAGGAAGGTGCTCGATTAATTTTTGAATTTTCAGCGATGAAGGAGAGAATGACACTTCATGAAGACATGAGCTGTATGAGCATCACATGCAGCATCCAACAAAGCAGTATTCTGATCTCGCTTTGTGGGCGAAGGAATCATTTAATCTCGCTCGGGTCCCAACTAAATCTACCGTTGGGCTTACCCTATCGAATGTCCGCGTAAAGATGCTGCCGAAGAACACAACGGCACACCTCCAACCTCAGGACGCTGGGATCATTGCTGCGTTCAAGGCGAAGCTGAAGCAGAGACAACTGCAAAACGCCCTGGACCAAATCGACAACGTCATGCAAGGACGTCAAATGCATTTGTACGATGTACCTCTTGTTGATGCGATGGGGTGGGCAAAGGACGCGTGGCGATCTGTGTCGCAGTCGACCGTTGTCAACTGCTGGAATCGCACGGTCAATTTGGACAATGACTTGTCCATATTCACATCAAACGTGTCTGAAATGAATTTGATTTGATTGGTTTTCGAAGTGTGTACAACAAATTATACCTCTATATTTGGATGTACTGCTATAATTACATAGAATGAACCGTTTGGTTTGACTTAGCGAGGAAAATCAGTACTCTTGCGAGAACTTTATCAATTGTTGGAGACTATAACTGTTTACAGTAGTCGACAGACCCGAGGGGGCTTTGTGGAATAACTTCTGCAAAAATTACACTCAGAAAAAAGTTAAAAGACGAAATGTAGCTCTCGTTTCGGCCTACAAAGTACCATATATATATAAGGCCGACCGGCAGCTCGAGAGGCTGGCCAAGTACATCAAGGACCAAGACGACAACGACGACGACAGCGACGCCAGTAGCGATAGCAGTGATGAATCCAGTGGCTCTGCATCTGATTAGTACCATGTCACCTTTGTTTTGATTGGTCAATCTTAAGTATCCAGCTGATCGTTG
>NW_008580266.1:35697-36967 GCF_000520115.1 Aphanomyces invadans
CTTTTCCCGGATAAATTACCAATTAACCGGATGTGATGGGGTAAATCAATCCATCGCACATCATGCGCGCCAAACCAAAGACAAACCTCAGCAACCAGGATAGGTCCGCTGTATTGCAGCGACTGCTTCCACTCATGAATGGAGCTAAGACCTTACCGTACGGAGCACTACAACAAGTTGCAAATGACTTTAAGGTCGACCGCAGCACTGTCAGCCGCATCTGGAAGAGAGCTTGCGTTGACATGGAACAAAGACTGAGACCCTGTGCTGATGTCTCTTCTTTAAAAAAAGGACGAAGTGGTCGCCCACTTAAGCATACCTCTGTCGCAGAGAAACTTCGTGCTGTACCAAAGGCCAGGCGTACGACTTTTCGGTCGATTGCAGCTGCCCTCAACATGTCACGCTCTACACTACACGACTATTACAAGCGGGGCATTTTTGTCAAGTACAAGAGCTACGTCAAGCCGACGTTGACTGACGCAAACAAGTCCGTGCGCCTCAAGTGGTGCCTCGATCACGTCCACGCAAGAAGCCACCGTGAATTCAGCTTCGACAGCCTGATGAACGTCGTCCACGTCGACGAGAAGTGGTTCTTTGCAACAAAGGTAAAGAAAACGTATTACCTCGCACCAGGAGAAGAGCCACCGCATCGCACGTGTAAGTCCAAACGATTCATAACGAAGGTTATGTTTCTATCCGCAGTGGCGCGTCCAAGATGGGACTACGAAACAGAGACTTGGTGGGACGGGAAGATTGGAACTTGGCACTTTACGGAGAAGATCCCAGCGCAGCGCACGAGCCGGAACCGCGAAGCGGGTACCCTTGTGACCCAAGCCGTCAGTGTTACCAGACCGGTCTACAAGAAAATGCTCATTGACAATGTGATACCTGCTATCAAAGCTGCTTGGCCACGCCAAGAGTCGCGTTGCATTTTGATTCAGCAAGACAACGCACGTCCACACGTACCCCCAAGAGACGCTGACATCATTCGTGCATGTAAACTTGGCGACTGGCAGCTGCAACTGGTGAATCAGCCACCCAACTCTCCGGACCTAAATGTCCTCGACCTGGGATTCTTTCGAGCCATCCAGTCGTTGCAAGAGAAGAACCACTCGCGTTGTATTGACGACATCGTGGCCGCCACGGAGGTCGCTTGGCAGGAAGTGGACACGGCCACATTGAATGCCAACTTCTTGACGCTGCAAGCCTGCATGCAAGAGATTATCAGGGCGAGTGGAGACAACAACTACCGTATTCCTCACATGAAAAA
>NW_008580267.1:0-447 GCF_000520115.1 Aphanomyces invadans
GCTATTAACCTAATGTGTTATTGCACTATCCTGAAATGATCACCTTAGATGCACAAAATGTCAAAGTAAGATTGCCTTTTGGCTGAGCGATTGTGGTGACTGCTGTCATTCGCTGTGACCCCTCTTTAAATGTTACCATATATACCTATTCCAGAAATATCTTGAACATCGCACCTGTGCGAAATTGTTTTCAACTTATCGCACCAAGAAGATAACTTCGCTCAATCATTAATTAACAGTGGAAGGTTGAATGTATTTAAGTAAAACTTGCATTCAACCTTCCTCTTTTTTCCTGGGGCATTTATTATTCGTTCACTCACAACAACAGAAATTTCTGGTGCGTTGTTTTACAATTTACTTCAACATTGCGCAATTTGGATTAGAAAAACCGTAGACTGTTCTCACAAAATGCACTAACACCCCTCGCGATTTCATGTAACATTGGTT
>NW_008580267.1:8955-9792 GCF_000520115.1 Aphanomyces invadans
TGCCAGCAAAACAACATCCCAAGGAGCACGTGGATTGGGTGGTTGCGTGACAGGTCGAAACTGTCGCAAGCAACCATCAACGGCAAGCGGAAGACTCTTGGTGGACAAGGCGTACGTGCCATATTCCCGTTCAAGCACGAGCTACTCAGCTTCATGAAGGACGTTCGACGCGATGAGCATATTTTGACCTCAATGCACATGATTACGTTCATGAAGACATATCATCCGACTTGGCTTGAAGACTACAAGGCGGCGAAAAAGGATGCGTACAAGTCTCTCCTCAAGTTGTGCCAAGATTTTGCGAAACGGCTCAACTTGTTTCTCAGCGCGTGCCATGTCACACGAAACTGCCGACAGGCGAAATGATAGAGTTACAACACGAGTTCGCGGAGAAATTTTGGAACAAGTACTACGCGTACGAGCCTTGTGGCATCCCCAATGTCGACGAAACAGCTGTCATCTACGTGATGCCCCCTGGAAGAATTTGGGCAGAGAAAGGACAGTCGTCGCGTGTGGACAAGAAACAGAAACATTCGGACCGTTTGACAGCGCCGTTCGAACAGTACGATTTTCCCATAATTTTCAGCTGACGATATTGTAGGCGAAAAGCTTCCAATTCTGTTTATTGTCCATGGTACGCCAGGTGGCATGATCGACAAAACCGAAGTAGCAACGTACCCTGAGGGACACTACTACGATGTTCAAGAATCCGCCTGGATGGATGGTCGTGTGTGGAGGACGTATCTCGAAATGCTTCCGCCCTACGTCATCGGACCGTCCGTCATTATTGCTGACAATTTAGACGCTCATGTCACACAAGAATCAGCGGAAACAATT
>NW_008580267.1:23092-27532 GCF_000520115.1 Aphanomyces invadans
CTTCCGCCCTACGTCATCGGACCGTCCGTCATTATTGCTGACAATTTAGACGCTCATGTCACACAAGAATCAGCGGAAACAATTTCTGGTAACTGTATCTCGCTGTCATACTTCTGATTTTTGGTGCTTGTATCACAGCTGATTTTGCTTCTAGTGTCGCTGATGATCGTGGAATTATGATATTTTCGATGCTGATATCACAGCTAATTTTTTTGTTAATTTCGCTAACTAGGAGACCATCACAGCATTTTGGAACCATTGCCTGCGAATTCCACAAGTGTATGTCAGCCTTTGGATGTTGACGTGATGGGTTTATTCAAGAAGCTGCTTCGTACTCTTTGGATCGAGAAAACGCCGGTGACTACAGCTGCGGAGAAACGATTGGCTACGATCAAGCGCTCAATTGCGGCATGAGACAGAATTTCGCCGGAAGCCATCAAGAGTGCATTCAAGAAGGCACTTCCAAAACCAGGAAATGTCGTGGTGTAGGTCGATTGGGGACGCATGTGTGGTTAGGGTTGTTTCTGAGCAGGAAAACATAAATTTCACAAGTCTCAAATGTCAGACCCCGGCCTGTAACCATACTGATGTGCATTTAAGTTTATAGCGCTTCTGATAGGCGCACATACATTCTCCTGATTATAGCTAATCAACTTGAACTAAACCGCGTAATTTAATATATTCGATTTTATTCCGCTTCCATGCATTTCAGGATGAAACCATGTCGGCTTTTTTCTGGGGTTCACAGTAGCATTGGCTCCGTGTCAAGGACTTCGGCGATGTTAATTCTTGTGGGTTTCGCCCACAGGCCCACGCCCTTTGGGGCACCCCGATCGTGAGGCCAGGACGACAAAGCCTGTAGCACCGGTTGTAGTCAACCCAAAAGATCGCGAAGGAGACCTAGGGTAGAGTAAGGAAAGCACTTCCAAATACATCACACATCACATTGGATCCTGTACTCGCCTTTGCAACACAAGTAAGCCACGAAAGACATTAGGTTATGAGCCCAATGGCCGAGAAGTACAACATCGATTCAAGTACCAAGCTAAAGGCCGACGGAGCCAACTACCGTGAGTGGTGCGTGAAGACACGCGCCAAGATCAACCAGCAACGTCTCGGGAAGTACTTGAAGCCGTGTACTGCCAGCAATGGCATGTACCTCGAGGGCTTCACCGAGGAGACGATCTCGTTGCGCTGTCATACATCCAACTCACGATCTACTCGGACCACCTGAAATTCGTCCAAGCGGCACCACGACGTACGGCACGTGGGAAGCCCTTCGCGACATCTACGAGAGTGCGTCAGAAGTGAACTAGGTGACCCTCCAGCTTCAAATGAGCAAGTTGGAATGGAGCGAACGTCTGGGACTGGATCGTTTACCGACCAGTTTCAAGAATTCGAAAGAAATCTCACTGCCGCTGGGGATACCACGCCCGACAGCGCGCACACAAACCGCTATCTTTGTTTGCTCCCACCACGCTTTGCCAACAGCGTGATGTACATCACACGGGAGCGCCGCAACGGCACCGCCTACGGTAATTTGCCGTCAATCCCCGCGGAACTGAATCTAGACGACGAACGACAAAAGTTGCACGATCCAAGCCTCACCAGACGCTCTGCACGCACCGACGACGCATTGATGATCACGGGAGAATGCCACTATTGTGGCAAGCGAGGCCACTTTGCTGCCGAGTGTCGTCGAAAGCAAGGGGATGAATCGCGCGGCGTATTTCGTCGCTCAACTCGCGACAACCCTACAGACGCGAAACGTGAAGTCAGAGGCGGCAATCGAGGTCGCGGTAGTCACGCCGGTAGAAATGGGCGAGATAGACATACCGGTCGCAGGGGCCGTGGAGGAAATCACAACGAAGGCAACTACACCAACGTCAACGAAATTGACTACAACGACGACGTACTACCGTCGTGGAAACATGTCAAACCGACGAACCCTCGACTTAGTGGATGTCGAATCTGATGACAGCGACGACTTGCTAGGGTCTGCGAAGATGATGACTGGGACTCGGTGAAACCCCCAATTGGCACTCTACGCAACAACTACAGACGTTGATGAGTGCCACAATGCATCCGTACCTGGCGTCCAAGAGGTGATCGTCGACAGTGGTGCAACAACTCACATGACTGGCGATCTGGGCCTGCTCCATTGTGTCGAATCGTGCAAACGGGGGCTGCGTCGAGCCAACGATCATGCCATACCTGTCGACAAGATGGGCGAGCTGAAAATGGTCTCGAAGGATACGAAAAGAACAGTGACCTTTCGAAATGACATGTTCGTACCATCGCTGCGCAAGACCTTGCTCTCGATTAGCCGCATCACGCAACGGTCGAACAACACTACACTGACCTTCAAGAACGACTACTGCGAAGTCACAGTCAAGGATCACCAGTCCATCGCCGCCAAACGGAACAGTGCGCACCTGTACGCCATACGCGGCGAATTAATTCTGCCCGACGCGAGCGACGAGGCCAACACAGCCGGAATGTTGGACGCGATGCTGTGGCACGCCAGAATGGGCCACATTCAAGAATCGATGGCCAAGGTTATCCACGCCACAACCGACGGTCCGAAGCATCCAGCTAAGGACATCACCTGCGAAGATTGAGTGAGAGGAAAAATGACACTCACCTCGGTGCCCAAGAAAGGTGACCGACTACTGCATCCGCTCGGAACGTGTCTGCACATCGACTTGTGGAGTCCTGCGAAGGTGAAGTCGCCCAACAGGGCCGAATACTTCATCGCGTTCACATAGGACGCGACCAACTACGTCGCCTTACGGTTTCTACGCAACAAAAGCGATGCCGCCGAAGCCATCAAGGATAACATACCTTGGCTGGAGCGACAGACGGGCGTGAAATTGAAGACACTTCGTTCTGAAAATGGAGGAAAGTTAACGTCGACATGGAGAAATACCTGCGTGACCGCGGCGTGCACCGTGAAACCAGCACTGCCAAGCATCTTTGGCAAAATGGCACGGCCGAACGCATGAACCGAACCATGGTCGAAATGGCACGAACCATGATGATTCACTCGAACATGTCGAAATGTTGATGGGCGGAAGCCGTCAACACGGCGGCGTTCCTACGCAATCGCACACCGAACACCAAAACAAAAGATGTGACGCCACACGAACTCATACGCGGAAACAAACATACCGTGGCCAAGCTCAAGGTCTTTGGTTGCGTGTGCTTTTGACGTGTCGAAGCGACTGACAAGACATCGTCATGGGCCAACAAGTGTCACTTCTTGGCTACAACGAGACAAAGAAAGCATACAAATTCTACGACTTGGAGGACAACAAGGTCGTGTTTACCTTGGACTGTCGCTTAAACGAGACCGAATACCTTCTACCGCGGCTCTCCCTACAACATGAACCAGAACAACCCGCGACCTCCACAACCACACACACCACAGTTAAGCAGCCCTTCGAGGATGTCGAGATGGGCAACGTCAACCAACATGAAATAAAGGAGGAGCTGTCGCCGGACTCATCGACGCGATCCTCAACGCCAACTGCAAGTGAGGCACGACCACATGAAGGCCCGCCTCCTCGCTCACACAGCACGATATACACACTGCCCTCCAGAAATGAGATACGACAACGAAGAAAGGCGGAATGGACCTGCTGCTGAAACCAGGGCACAGACGCGTGCGGCGTCGGATGCCCCGATCATTGATGCGCCGACGGCGCAAGCTGACGCCACGGGTCGTAGAAGCTCCAAGTCTCGTGAGCCCGCCATGCGCGATACCGTGAATGAGTCGGTCTCATCGAACCGACGTTGCGCGCGACTAAGCGAGGTCGCCCAACGACGTGAGGCGTTGTCAGCCAAAGCAACCGAAGCCCAGTCAACCGAACGGCCGCCGCTTCACCCCGTGCGAGCCTCCGCGAGACCGTGCAACGCCGACATGAACTTCAAGCACCCGCGAAAACGTCCCGCACGGAAGGCGGCGATCGCGTCCTGGTGACTCGAGAGTTCGATGGCGCGCAGGAGGACACTGCAAACGTCGCCTACGACGTTTGCTTCAATGTGTCAAATATTGATGTCGACGAGGACGTACCGGCAACCTTCTGGGAGGCGATGCGAATGCCGGACTCAAAGGATTGGCTCGAAGCCTGCAAGAAGGAAATCAATAACCTTCAACTCGTGAAATGCTACAAGATCGTGCAAAAGACACCCGATAAACGCACCCTGAAGTCGAAATGGGTCTTCAAGCTCAAAGGCATGCCAGACGGCTCGCAGGCATTCAATGCGCACATCGTGATTATAGGCTGCGCACAGCGTCAAGGTCTCGATTACGACGAAACGTACGCACCTGTGGTTCGCGGCGACTCACTGCGGCTGGTACTTGCCGTTGCGACGTGCGAAGGTCTAAAGTGCCGTCAGGGTGACGCCACAAACGCGTATATCCACGCACGCAGCGAC
>NW_008580267.1:27936-32581 GCF_000520115.1 Aphanomyces invadans
GCGAGACTTGGCAGATCCTTGGCGCCCTATACGGATTGAAACAAAGTGCATTGCTGTGGTACCTACACTACAAGAACGCACTTGAAGCCATGGGTTTTGGTGCTACCCTGAGCGACAGCTGCGTTTTCACTCGTCGCGCCGGCGGGAACCTGCAGATCATCACGATTAACGTGGACGACGTCCTCGTTTGCGCACCCACGGTCGTCGAGATCGACGGCATCTTCGCGGACCTACAACGTGACATCCGTCTCAACGACATGGGGCCGGTATTAAAACTCATGGGGATGGAAATATACCGCAATGAAGAGGAGATGACGATGGAGATCCTGCAAACGACGTACATTGAGCGTATGGCGGCCAAACACGGTCTTTCCAACTCGAAGCGCGTCAAGACGCCCATACCTGTCGGCGCTATCCTCAGCGTCGACGCTGGACTACTACTAGACGATGGCAAGCCATATCGCGAAATCATCGGGTCGCTCTTGTATTGCACAATGGCCATCCGACCAGACATCGTTCATACCGTCACCCAACTCTCACGATATCTGTCAGCTCTACAGCAACTGCATATGTACTGTACATGGCACGAAGGGTGGTGATACCTCTTGCACACCAAAGACATTGGGATCTCTTTCAACAGGATGCCGCGAACGAGTAGCGAGCTCGTAAGATTTTCGAATTCGTCCTGGGCCGACGACAAACGGACCGGTCACTCAACATGTGGGTACCTGTGGATGCTTTCATGCGGCTCGGTTGCTTGGCGCTCCAAATTGCTGTCGATCGTGACGCTTTCGTCTACGGAGGCGGAATTCGTTGGGGCCTGCCTTGCAGCTCAACATGGAATGTTCATTTCAAATCTACTCAACGAAATCAATACCGAAAACAACAAGGCGACGACGCTGTACCTGGGCAATCAGTCCGTCATCGTAATTGGAACAAACCGGTCCAGTATCCAGCGGACCAAACACCTCGCGCTGCGCTTTTACTTTCTCCGCGACCTTGTACGCGGTGGCCATTTTGAGCTCTCCTACATGCCAACCTACATCATACCAGCGGATGCACTTACCAAGTACGTACCCGCGGACAACTTCGTGGAGTGATGGGCTTCATGGGCATGGGAGGCTCTTGTGGGTTTTGCCCATAGGCCCACGCCCTTTCGGGCACCCCGATCGTGAGGCCAGGGCGACAAAGCCTGTAGCACCAGTTGTAGTCAAACCGAAAGTTCGCGAAGGAGACCCTAGGGTAGAGTAAGAAGAGCACTTCCAAATACATCACGTTGGATCCTGTACCGCCTTTGCAACACAAGTAAGCCACGGAAGACATAATTAATGCCACTGACCCCTGAAATTTTCTTGCAAGGCCCTTTTTCCGATCACAAAAGGTGCGCCTCGCTTGCACCACGTGTTGCTTCAAACAACGACCAACCCACCGAAGTAGGTGGCCTATCAACTGCCACTGCCGGCCTGGCGTCCAGCGATACTTTGCCTGGTCAGCCACAAACCCAAGGCAAGCCTCATACTCCAACGCCTCCCCGTTACGATGGCTCGACTGCGTTGGAGAAAAACAAAATACACAATCATACAAAGAATATTTCTTCCGGTGAGGGTCACTGCGACACCAACCCTACGTTATGCCGTTTGGTTTTGGTGCCTGTATCACCGACGCTAGGCGATAGAAAATCGCGAAGTACGACTTTTGTATGCCCGCTGAGTTTATCACTGAAGAAATGTGGTTGCATATATTTTTGAAGTCGAAGACCTGGGCTTGATTTGTTTTGCCAAGGTCGAGCTTCAGATGATGGAATTACGCCTGAATGTTGCCTTGATGGATGTGAACAATCGCATCTACAACTTGGCTCACGTCATGAATGGCATGCTAAAAAAACTCTCCTTGAAGTACGTGATCGAGTCCGATCTATATGCGTGGTCGGATACCTGATGGATGCCCTCGGGCCGCATGACTTTATGGCGACAGTCATTAGCAGCAAGAAGCTACGCTCTGATGTATTGGGATTCATGGCGGCGTTGCGTGTGAAACCTACATGCGCTGGGAACGCGAGCGTTCCAGTTTGCGGGTGTAGTCGGTTGCCTCTCCTCGCCCTCCTCGACTCCGCAGCATTTGCAGCAAAGGACGGACCCAGATTATGAGGTGTCTGCCGCTACTTAGGTACTGTGGGGACGCCTACTCGAGTGAGTTCGCACCTCCGCCGCCTTCAGCAGTCCAACCATCAAGCACCCGTTGCAAACAGTGCCGCGTATCCAGTGATGCGATACAATATGTAATACAGAAAGAAGGCGACACGAGACCAAATTAACCGACCATTAATTAACCGACCGTTGCGTGAGAAAAGGTTGTCACCGGTGAGATCGAACCTACTTTTCTCTTTGCTTAGCACGTCGCACTCAAACAGAAACGTACCCTTGCTTCTCGTTCCATCATGTTGATAAGTCCACGCAACCTTACCGCTACTGACCCACGTCTGCTTCCTGCACCCTCTGAGCACCAATCAGGTCACCTACACCAAGGTCTTGAGGAGTCTCATGGTACCGCGAACTCACCTGCCATGGCTTCGATGTTATCACCGACCTCAGCGCCGCCTGACGATGCCGACGTAGCAGCCCGCTTGTCCACTGATGGCGATTGGTCTCCACCTGGTCCTTCTCGCCTCCGGGCCGGGGCCGGTGAGCCTACATGCCCGCCTGGATCGGCGGCTCCGTCGGGCACCACGCGGCTGCCGCAGTCGTTGTCGCCGTTGTCGATGTCAGTTGAAAGTAAAGGGGACAACTCCGTTTTTCCTACCGTGCAGCCTGATTTGGGCTTTCACCCAATACGAGATGACACCACGGGAAATTCGGAGTATAACCAACCAATCGGAAGTTTTGACGGTAGTCTTTCTCGCCCAATCGGTGTTCAAAGCGCATCGACCCCCAATGGAATTTCCCCATTGATCGATGCGAAAGACGAAGGGGCGACACCGCCGGCACCTGTTCGACCTGCTGAATCGGTCGGTGCGGCACGCCGCCCTCTCGACTACAATACGGTCATCCGAGGCTTTAACGCTGCATCCAAGCAGCACATAAAGGCTGCCTTGTCCTGCCGTCTGCCGATGCCATCGAAGCGATCCTGTTGGAGCTCGCCAAGCCCAAAAAGGATCGCGCCGATGGCCTCGGCCAAATAGATCTTGCTCGGCCATACTCGCCTAGAGTCGCTATGGCTCGCTTCACCATAGACACGGTGATGCACTAGCTGCGCAGTCGCACGAAGCGATCATGTCGTCGCTGTTTACAAGCACGCAAACCGATGCCGTTAAGGCGCTCCTGCCTGAATTCGCCCAAGTCACACGGCTTGGACGTGGCGGCATCTTGTTTTCTGTAACGTCGTCGAGTGTGCGAAAGGCGCTTGGAGGACAATACCTGTCCATCCTCGGATAACGATACCGCATCCCAGTACAGGAGGACCATCCCCTGGGCTCTCTTTGCAACGTGGATGTCACCGGAATTCGCGACAACTTTGACGCCACACAATTCTACCACAAGTTGACCCAGCTTGGCGTCTACGTGGCATATCAAAGCCATCGCGCGGTCATCCCTGGAACTGGCTGTCACACAAATGCGTGGCGGGTGTATTTCGCAGAGGCTACGATCCCCGACAAGCTTCGTATCGCCGGGGATCCAGTCAACCTAATTAAGTTCCAAAAGTTTTATTACCGCGTGTACTTTAAGGGCACGAAAGGGACTCCTTTCCACGGTGTCAACGGTGTTTCGACACACTGTCTCGACATGGAAGTGAAGCGCCCTCGCGAGGACTCGCGCGAACAAATTCCCACGAACAAAACAATTGTCCCCGAAGTAGGTGTGCTAAAAGGTCCAATCCCCCTTTGTGCTGCCATGCCACGATCCCTACGCAACACAGGATGAGCTACCAAACTCCAATGTGGACTTATCCCTGAACGTGGTGAGCTCTCCACGCCCCTTCACATCATCACTTCGGGACTCCATGGGTAGGAACGCCCCAGTAGCTCCCACTGTCAAGCCTAGCGAATACATTAGTGTGTTCGAGGACGACAGTGCTGGTGATATGCACGATTGTGCCCCAGACAAGGACCCGATTATGTCGATGGAAGTGGACGTACCTTTTCAAGAGGTGTCAGGCCGTAAAAAACGCAAGGAGTGGTCGCGCACGAAACCTAAAACATTAGCTGACTTTGCTACGCCGAATTTCTTGGCAGTCCTACGTACGGGAACTTTCAGCCTCTCCAGTGCAGGACCGACCGGGATACTTTTACGATGATTCCTACGTTCGAGACTCGAATGCTCGATGAGGATGAGCGTAATCAATGTATCACAACGATGCACCAGTCAGACAACACACTTACGTTTGACGTAGAGACGATGTCGATTGGGCGACTTCACGACATCCTTACAGTGTCCATAGCTCAAGTGCATGCGGAAGATTTCGTCGACACTGAGCGTACTTTCACCGAGGTTCTAGAGGACGACCAAATTGGGTTATCGGAGCTCGTCCTAAAGTCCAGGCTGATAAATTTTGGACGCAGGTTCAGAAGAATCACCTGTCCGCCAATGTGACGCTACACGTCATGGCCAAATGTGACCCTATCACGCTGACATCAGTGGTCCATTTACAC
>NW_008580267.1:41106-41819 GCF_000520115.1 Aphanomyces invadans
TTTTTTCGTCCGACCACATGATGTGGTCGAACTTGTCACCCCAATCGATCGCTTCGGCCGCCCACTTGACGCGCGCCTTCTCATGCTCCTTCGTCATCATCGGCGCGGCAAGTCGTTTATTGTACTTCAGATTACCGCTCTTGTTGAGCAGTTGACACACCCGACGACGGCCAACTGGTAAGGAATGTCGCTCTACGAGCTCCCCCGCCGTGTTCTTCCCTGTCCGTGCCGCCCGAATGATACTGCGGTGCATGACATTGGTGACACTTGACGGTCTTCCCGTTGATCTCGCCTTGCCATACCCCGTAGGATTCAGGAAGGCGCGGACCTATCCATACGAGCGTTGGAGCTCGTTCGCGATGTAGTTTGTCGACTTGCCTTCTCTTTTCAGCACCATGGCCTCCAACTTCTCGTCACGGTCAAGCGTGGACCTTTAGGCATGGTGATGTCGTCTATTGTGGTGTTTGGTGTGAGCTTGATGTTACTGTGATGCCTACCAAGTGATTTATCTTCTTCTTTCGTGTTTTGTTCGTGAGGAAAAACAAATGAAAATATGAAAAAATAAATAAATAAAAATTGGACAGTGAAGGTAGCTTTCATATATATATTTCCCGCGAAATATTTTTTTCGCGCCTGAATTGGACAAGGCATGCATCAAATCGTCCAATGGATGCCAAACCTGTGTCAACCATGGCACTCTGCTTGTGATTGGT
>NW_008580268.1:0-9952 GCF_000520115.1 Aphanomyces invadans
GCGTGTTGTCGCACAGGTCGAGTTCACCACGTCGTAGGTGTGGTGCAGGAATTTGAGATGAAATCGTACTGTGACCGGCAATTTGCGCTGCTACAGAGCCAAGTCCACATGAGCACCTTCTCGTTGCGCTTCTCACGACGACAAGAAGAAGCCTTCGCTGCTGCAACTGATGCGGCATCCGTCGCTCGTCTGCGTTGGACGTACATCTTCTTGCCGCCGTCGCCTTTATCGCGTTCCGTTTGTATGACACGTTTATCCAGCACAACCAATCCTCGGCGCTTGCATTTGTGTTGGATTATGCCATTGCGCTGCCGAGCTTCGTCCTGGGCGGTGTCGCGACCCTTCCAACTTGCCGCCTCCCTCGTGTACCTAACGACGTTGCGACGTGCCTCGTCTTTGGCA
Source organism: Aphanomyces invadans (assembly GCF_000520115.1). Classification (NCBI taxonomy): domain Eukaryota; phylum Oomycota; class Saprolegniomycetes; order Saprolegniales; family Verrucalvaceae; genus Aphanomyces; species Aphanomyces invadans. The sequence goes on from NW_008580268.1 coordinate 403, forward strand.
TCGTATCGCTCGTTCTCATCGTCCAGAAACTTCTTCACCAGCGACACGGTCCGGTCCTTGAGCTCATGCTGCTGCTTATTCCCATCTTTGGTATCACCCGCATGCGCTTCGTACACAGCGCAGCCCTTGGGTCGTTCATCGTGGGCGTTTACTTGACGGTCCACCTCACCGCCGCCTACGTCGTGCCAGGCGCTGATACACCGCATGCCGTCGTGTATCAAACTTTCAACTACGCAATACGCGTCTTGGGTGGCCTGGTATCCCCACTACCGCCAGGTATATCTGTCGCCATCCTTTCGAAGGACTTGTGGACCCCATGCGGCTATGGAGTACTAGGAACTCCTTCGCCGCCGCAACTTTGCGCTGCACCAACCATTCCAAGGCCTTCTCCCGGCAATCCCGACGAATGGTGCCGCCACCACGACCTCTTTTTCACCACGGACGCGATACTGGAGTGGTATCGCCGCCACAAAGCGCAGAATCCCTTCCGTCTTCAGTTTCGCCATCGTCGAAGCGTCGTTCGTTCCAGTTTTGGTACCTCATCGATCCGTTCCCGTTTGAAAATATTCACAACCCGCTGCTCCACCACGGCACCGTCAACGTACTGCGCAGCGCGCTGGTCAGCGCCGTGCTCAGCCAGTGCCTTCTTGGCATCCAAGACATGAAAGTGTTGCCGCCAGGGGTCGTCACGTCGGCGGCATTCGTCACACGGTTTGTAGTTGTTGTCCCGGCCTACGTCGCCATGGTCGCCTTCATCCACGTCCTCAGTCGTCGGTTCGCTTCGCAATCTACCTCCCACGCGCCCCCGCAGCCTTCCTTTGACGCGTTTGCCCATCGACGCGATGAAAATCTCAAGCTCAAGCAGATTAGTCAAGGATACGTTCCCGCGGCGCAGGCATCGTCGTCAGCATCCGCATCGCCGCGATGGCGAGCTTAGTCTTCATCGCTTTCACGGCCACGGCGGACCCGACGCTGGCGGATCTGTACTTGATGGGGCTACTGAATGCGGTCCTGTTTGTCCATCGGTCAGGGTTCCGCGTGCGATTCCACGTCGCGGCCCTGTCGACGTCGCTGTTGACGGTACCGTTGGTCGTCCTGGCCTTTGTCGTGCTGCCGCGGGCGCTCGCCACCGAGTACACCATGTACATCGTGGTTGGGCTCGGTTGTATGACATCCCATGAAGAGGAAGTGCTCCGCCGCGACGTTTTCGTGCTCAAATCGATTCGAACCGTCGAGTTTCATCACTGGCTCAAAGCGCTCGTCCGTGCACAATGGCGTCGTGACATGCACGTCGCAGTACCGCGCTTGGCACTGAGGCTCGCACGGTTGTTATCCGAGGACGATGCCACCATCCTTGGTGGAAGTCGCAAGAGCGTGGAAGTCGCAAGAGCGGGCTTATCAAGTACTTTGTGGTGCAATTGCGCTGGGCATTGCAATCCCTTCGTCAGAACGTAGTGTGCATTCGGTTTGACTTGTTCCTGAAATCTCGGAGGCTCCACGCTGCATCCCACTACCGCTCGCTCACTCAGAGAGGACCTTATCAATACGTCACAGCATCAGCCCGGGTCTATACTTAGTCGACGGCGTGCGCTCGCTCGACTGCGGTCGGCCTCACCTCGGGGTGTCTCCATTGAAAAAACGTCCACCGAAATTAGAAAGTTCGCCGCGTTTGATTGGCTAGAAATCTGAGTTTTTCTAAAAATACAGATTTCAAGCGATCTGATTGGCAGATGAAGATGCTATTTTCAGTGCCCATCGTGGTGAAGCGGCGCGGTCGTTTCTGCGCTCACAACTCAATTTCCCGGGCAACACGAGCATGACCGACGCCGCTGCACCACGTCCTGGAAGCGCCTCGCCCAGCAAGATCGCTCAGAAGATCGAGAATGCGCAGAACCTTGACGCTGGACTGCTGGGATACCCGCAGTTTACGCCCGCGCACCGCTCGCTCATGTCCAAGCACTTGACCCGAGAATTGTACGAGAAGCTCAAGGGACTCAAGACGTCGACGGGATACACCCTCGAACGTGCGATCCAGACGGGAGTGGACAACCCCCACCTTGGCGTCGGTGTCACCGCTGGCGATGAAGAATCGTACGTGATCTTTAAGGATCTGTTCGACCCCGTCATTGAAGGATGGCACGGGTACAAGAAGGATGCGGTGCACAAGCGTGACTTGGACCCAACCCACTTGACGGACGCCAAGCTTCCCGACGAGTACATCATCTCGACGCGCATCCGCGCGGGACGCAACATCCGTGGGTTGCCGCTGCCGCCAGCCACATCGCGCGCGCATCGTAAGGACGTTATGAACCTCCTCGACACGGCCTTGACCGCCATGGACGGGGACCTGAAGGGAAAGTTCTACAAGCTGACCGACATGACGCCAGAAGTTGAACAGAAGTTGATCGACGACCACTTCCTGTTCCAAAAACCCGGAGGTGGCACGTTGTTGGCTGCCGCCGGCGCCGCGCGCGACTGGCCGTCTGCCCGTGGCATTTTCCACAACGACGAAAAGACGTTCTTGGTCTGGTGCAACGAAGAAGATCACATGCGCGTCATCTCGATGCAGAACGGCGGCGACATCGGCGCCGTCTTCGAGCGCTTCACGCGGGCCGTCAAGAGCGTCGAGGACAGCATCAAGGCCAAGGGCCGAGAATTCATGTACGACGATCACCTCGGGTTCATCGGGACCTGTCCGTCCAATTTGGGCACGGGGCTGCGCGCCAGCGTCATGATCAAGCTGCCCAAGCTCAGCGAAAACTTGGAACGGTTCGAGAACATTTGCAAGCTGCTCAACTTGCAGCCGCGCGGATCCAATGGCGAGCACAGCGCGAGCATCGGCGGCGTGTACGACGTCTCGAACAAGCAGCGCATCGGGTATTCCGAAGCAGAGCTCGTCCAGACCATGATCAATGGCATTCGGCTGCTCATTACGCTCGAGCAGAAGCTCGTGGCTGGCGAATCCATCGACGACCTCATTCCCAAAGAACGCGTGCCGAACCCGGTGATTGAAGCGCCCGCGACCGCGAGCGCCGAAAAGGCCGCGATCGATGTCAAGCCGTCGAGTGAGTCCAACTACCCGTACTTCACGCCCAAGCACCGGTCGCTCATGGCTAAGCATTTAACGCCCGAGCTTTACGACAAGCTCAAGGACCTCAAGACCGCCAAGGGGTACACGATCGACGACGCTATCCAGACGGGGCTGGACAACCCCCACCTTGGTGTCGGTGTAGTCGCCGGCGACGAAGAAAGTTACGCGCTGTTCAAGGACTTGTATGATCCTGTGATTGAAGGCTGGCACGGCTTCAAACCGGACGCAAAGCACGTCACAGATATGGACGTGACCAAGTTGGTCCGGTCCGACAAGCTCGACATGAGCTACATCGGGTCGACGCGAGTTCGCGCCGGTCGCAACATCCGTGGGTTGGCGTTTCCGCCCGGGACGACTCGCGCCGAGCGTCTCCAAGTCGAGAACTTGATCAGCACGGCGTTGACTGCGCTGAACGAAGAACTCGCGGGCAAGTACTACCCATTGGGCGGCATGACCAAGGACGAAGAAGATCAGCTTCAGAAGGACCACTTCTTGTTCCAAAAGCCCGGCGGCGGGACGTTGCTGACGGGCGCTGGCGCCGCGCGCGACTGGCCGAGTGGCCGCGGAATCTTCCACAACACGGAAAAGTCCTTCTTGGTCTGGGTGAACGAAGAAGACCACATGCGTGTGATCTCGATGCAGGACGGCGGCGACATTGTCGCGGTCTTTGCGCGCTGGGTCAAGGGCGTCCAGGCAGTGGAGGACAGCATCAAGAAGAACGGGTTCACGTTCATGCACAACGATCACCACGGGTTCCTCGGGACGTGTCCGTCCAACTTGGGCACGGGTCTGCGCGCCAGCATGTTCGTCCGATTGCTCAAGCTCGGTGAAGACGTGCACAAACTCGAAAAGATCTGCAGTTCGCTCGGGCTGCAGCCCCGCGGGTCTGCCGGCGAGCACAGCGCGGCGGTGGGCGGCATGTTTGACGTGTCAAACAAGGCGCGTATCGGGAAGAGTGAAGTCGAGCTCGTCCAGACCATGATCGACGGTGTCGCCAAACTGATTGAGTTGGAGAAGGAGCTCGAGGGCGGCAAGACGATCGACCAAGTCCTCGCCGACCTCAACCTTGCTTAGGACAAAGGCCGGACGGACCGCGACGGGCGCAGACAGTGGAGGCAGCCATCAGCACCGCCGACGCCGTCGCGCCTGTTGCAATTGCATGTGTACCATAGACCGATCCTATCCATCAACATCGACCTTCCATCAACATCGACCTTCCATCATCACCACCCATCCTTCTCAGCTGGAGTCAGCCGCGCGGCCATCTGGTCCACATCGAGGTCAACAAATCGACGTGTTTCGATTTTTACGTTATTTCTAGTTTCTACACGTTAAACTCGCTGCACCCAGCGAAACGCACGGGTCGGTTTCATCCCGAGTACATATACATATGAACCCATGAAGACACGATCCCCTCACAAATCGTGAAAACGAGCACATTCACGTCAAGGGGCTTGACTTCAATACGTTAACTTGAGCATGTCCCGGCCTTGGGGTATACAGCCCGTTGGATGGAGGCGGACGAGATCGCGTTTAAACACACGACGTCTTATCAAGAAGGCGTTAAATTCGAACTTCATGACGTGGCAGGCTGCGACACCGGCTTGCGATGTCAACTTCAACGTGGAAATATTATTTCATTTTCGCGATTTTGTAGGGAGATTTGTATAGCTTTTTAGAAAACTCAGATTTTCTCGACGTCGACGGGCCTATGGTCGAAATCCTGCGATTTGATTGGCCCGTTTGTCGATTACATGGAATTTCCGCCGATCTCACGCGAATGCCATTCGACAAACCAGGGCGACGATGGCACGCGACCATGGGCTGAGTTCTTCCGCGCCGCCGACGACGTCCCCATTGCGGCGGCGCATGCACGACACGAACAATCCGTTCTACCACAAGTCGCCGGATGAGACCCGTCGCCGCGAAATCAACTTGGACATGCTGAAGAAACTCGCGCAAGACACGACAGCCACATTTTCCGACGACGAAAGCGACGGCGTCACGAGCGATGATGACGACGAAGACGACGACGAAGATATCGATACATTGGACACGGTGCTCGTACCAACAATCCACATCCGCATTCCAGATCCTTGTAAAGCGCCACCTCCACCTGCATTGTTGGCGATCCAGACACCCCCCGACAAATCTGCGAGCCCCGACGTCGATGCAACTTGGACACTCGTCGACAAGAGCCCGACCTTCGAGGATGTCCGGTCGGGCAAGGCACAACTCGGCGACGAATCGTGGAGTCCATAGCGCGTATCCACTCGAATATTTAGGATATCCAATTGCCGCCACGGTGGAATAAGTCGCCACCTCCGCCCGCTAAATATAGCTTGTTTATCCTTTGGTGCATTTGGGCACTTGTGACCGACCATGGGAGACGCAGATGCACTGACCTTACCGCTTCAAAGGACGGTGTTTGTCATCCAGCGCGAAGCGCTCGCCCATGACGAAGCCATCCGCCTTCGAGTGACGCAGGCCGGGTTTCGCATTGTCGACCAGACCCTTGTCAACTTGACAGCGGACCGTGCTGCTACGTACTACTACGACAAGCTCCTCAAACCGGAGGACGCGGCGAAGAAGGTTGGTTGTCTCCTGCCAGGTCGACGTCAGGATGATCATGCTGATGGATTATGATGCATAGACGGGCGGACGGACTGCGCGCGGCGCACCCACAGGCCGCGGTGGTACAGCTGCCTCTACGTCTGCCAGGAAAGACGGTGGTCCTCCATCGTCGCCGCCATCGCCTCGAGACAAGACACCGCGGCCATCGGACGACCCATCTCCACGAGTAGGCACGGCGTCGCCAGGAAAGACACCCCGGGACGTGGGCGAGACTGCGGACGACGCGATTGCAGCGTTGAGCAGCGGTCCCATCGTCGTTCTTCTCTTGGAAAAGCAGAATGCCGTCAAGGCCATGCTGGATCTCGTGGGGCCGCAGAATCCGGCGCAGTGGGCATCCAATCCAACCTGCCTTCGCGCGACGTTTGCACAGGACGGCAAGCACGTTGGTGTGCGGAGCAGCCGCTTTCCTTACAACGTGTCCGACGAGGTCGCATTCTTGTTTGGTATGTGGCAGCGCCGCTGCTCGTGTGGATGAATGGGTGGTGGTACTAGCGCATTCGGGGGCGAACGCGGGCAAGCAAGCCGACGGCGACCTTGCCGCGGACGACGCAGGGAAAGCCATGGTTGGCATGCTGGTGCGATCATGAGAACGGACGACTGACGGGCCGCGTAGGTGCATCTCGACGCGCTCATGAGCTTTTTGTTCCCACCCAACATCCAACACCCCAACTCAACGGGCCGCCTCTTTGTCTTTTCGCTGTACGGGCCACTCGATGCCAAGTCCCGCCTCCGGAGCGGCGAGAAGGGCCTCCACGGTATAATCTGGCATGTGCTTGTGGCGCTGCCGCGGTCCGGACGGCTGTGGCAGCCCGCGTAAATGGGTTGCGGCGAAACTCAGGGCGATCCGTGTTTAGTGGTGACGGACATCGAACTCAACACGATGTGCGCTTCGATCGAGCGCGAGGACATTTTGTCCGTGTACGGCATGATCGGGCTGTCGCAGGATGAGGTACGACAAAGGTCGGGCGGCGCCACGCACCAAGACGAACGATCTAGGAAGAGCAAGTGTTGCGGCAGGCCGACAAGTATATGAAGCACCTACCGCGGCATACGCGGTCGGACATTGAAGAGCTGTTCCGGCTCGTCCCGCGTTCGAATGACGGCGCGATGTCGTTCCATGCGATGCAAACGTATCGCGCCGGTTGGGCATGACACGCGTGCTGACGAACGGATATCGGCGTAGGCGCATCATGGAAGAGCGCATCCGCCGCGTCCTGTGCATGAAGGATAAGCTCAATACGGCGCTGGCGCCGCCGATCGTGTCCAAGTACCGCAAGAGTCTGTCGAGGTGCGACCCGATGGACATTTCAATCGTGTGAAGCAACGCGGGGTGAACACCGTAGCACGGCGCCCAAGACCAAGTACGACGTCGCGCCGCCCAGCATGTTTGTCAAAGACATGGGACTGAATGGAACGGAGAACGCCGTCGTGATGGCCAAACTCCTCAACAACCACGCGTTTCAAATCTGCCACCTCTCGGACGGCAACTCGCCCGAACTCACGCAGAACGTGCGGCTCCTCCGCGACGACATCCAGTCGCCCGTGACTCGGCTTCCATGGAACACCAACCACACCTCCATCAAGCACTAAACACGACTTGTTGGCTCGACCCGTGCTGCTTGCACCGTTGGAATGACGCATCACGAGTGTGGGGTGTCGTCGACGGGACGAGACACCGCCGCCATCTGCGCAAGCAAGTCGCATTCGCACCGCGGAATTGCTTCTAGCCTAAATCGCAGGGAGAGATCCGTATTTGAATCAAGGGAGTGGTCGTTTGACAGACAAGGAGGGTGTGGTAGTGGAGCACCGCAGGGCAGGCTCGCATGCAATCAGCGAGGACGACGTTTATGGAATCGAGATGGCTAACAGTGGCGTGTGCAACCAGTATGAACGTTAGACGAGAGGGAGCATGTGCCGGCATGCGAGATCCGCTCACTACTGCGCAACTTCCTCGACTCCAAAGGCCTCCTCCACGCCATTTCCCTCTCTCTTGACAAGTCCATGCAACGTTCGAGTTGACATCGATTTTTCACCCCATTTTTGGCAGGAATTGTTTGATTGGCTGATTTTTCGTCTCTTATTCCCGAGTGATTTGATTCGAGTAATGGCCGTCGAGCTTCCGCCCCGCGAATTGTGTTCCTCCGTACAGCTCTTCCACGAGCCGTGCAATCGAGGACACCTCTCTGGGACCCCTTTAAAGATTATTCCCAGGGCTATGTTACATACCTGGCCATCAAAATGCCCACATCCTTTCAAGAGGAGGGTGCATTTTTATTGTGTCGATTTTTGCTCGAAAAGGCATCGCACACCGATCATGAACTATTTTGTGCGGTCAAAGCCAGAATAGTTTGTTCAATATAGACGTACCCATCAAATTGTGCACAAGGCGGGAATGGGGCGTCGTTCACGTGGCGCTCATCCTGCGCCAAGTTTCGGCGCCAGCGAGCGAGTCTGGCATTGGCGCCAGTTCCAATCTATGCTGGACCATCGCCAGCCACATTTTTCATCTTGCTTCGCACCCACCCATCGATCCTCATGAGTCTGGAACTGGTGTACTTTGACGAGACGTGGCGCGCGGAGGCGATCCGATTGCTCCTGGCGTACGGCAACAAGTCGTTCGAAGACACGCGTCTATCGTTCCCGGCCTACTCGGCAGCCAAGCCGACCCTCGGCCTGCCGTTTGGCCAGCTCCCCGTCTTGCGCACGAACGGGAAAACGTACGCCCAGAGCATTGCGATCGCACGGTATGTCGCCAAGGAAGTCGGGCTGTACCCGACGGACAATCTCGACGCCCTTGAAGTCGACTCGGTCGTGGACGCAATCGTGGAAATGACCAACGTGTTCGTCGACGCCGTCCACTCGATGAAGGGCGAAGACCACCTCAAGGCGTCGATCGTCCCCATCAACGAAAAGATCTTCCCGCGCATCCTCGCTGGTCTGGAAGCGCGCCTGGTCGGTCCATACTTTCTCGGGGACAAGATCTCGTACGCCGATATATTCTGGCTTGATTTTTACCAACAAATCTGGCAAGGCAACGCGGCACTGCTGACAGCGCGCCAGACGGACTTCCCCAAGCTCGTCCTGCTGGTCGCCACGTTGCGCGGAGCAGCGCCGCTCATCGCGTACTGGGCGGCACATCCTGCCAAGCCCGCAACGTCGCATGCGTAGCTGGCCTAAGCGCGTACTGTGCAAGATGAAGCTGTAGCTGCCGTCTACTACGTAACAAAAATTAGTTTTGTCCATGTGAGTGCTCTTGCTAGAGAAGGCATGGGACCAGCTCAGACGATCGCGTGAAGCTATCGTTTGGCCCAACGATTCCCAGATCGTTTCCAAGAGAGGCGGGCCGAGGCACGGGAGTAAGGGCGTCGTAGCATGCACGACCGATCGCCATGAAGGACGTTGGTGCGGCGTACACCGTCTGGCTGCGTGGCGCGATGCTGGCCGCTCGTCAAGACTGTGTCTGTCGGTCAAATTCGTAGGTGATCTGGTGCCGACTCTGGCTGCCAAGTCCCGTCGAGAGCAAGGAAGACTGCCAATTTGAACGATTCCTGGACGTTCAATGATTCCACGACACCTCGGCACGCCATCAAACTCGAACACGGCCGACGACCTCACACAACGATCGGAAATCGCTTCGACGACCTGACCAACAAGCCCGGCCTTGGTCGCAGCGGCCAGCTGCGTTGGGACGTGTTGGTTCTGTTGAGCGGCGACGCGGACGTGGCAAATTCCCCCTGTTGAGCGTCCGGATAATCAACCGAAGGTATCCGGATACGATGGTCTATTATCCGGATTTCCGCACAACCCAATTCGACCACAAGATTT
>NW_008580269.1:0-5295 GCF_000520115.1 Aphanomyces invadans
CACCTTTTCTATACATTCTGCAAGTTCTCAAACGCGATGTCTCAGAAGATATATTGCTTTTGCGCAAGATATACTTGCGCAATCCTGATGATTATGCGGATTTTTCCTGCGCAAAAACAACTAATTAAATATACATCGTTTGCAGTGGGAATCGATAGCGCTAATCAAAAGGAAGCGATTTGTTTTTATTTGAACGAAATTGGAGTAATATTGGCGAGGTTATACTAAATGTGCTGTTTTTGCTTGTCATGATATAAACTCGAAGCATTACGAACGCTCTGATGCAGCTGGCGATTAGGTATTAATATACAGGATAACTAAGCGAGACACTTTGGAATTTTATTGCTGTCAAAGATAGACCGCATATCCTGTGTAAGATACACGGGATATGCGGTCCAGAAGAGTACTTTCTGCGGTTTTCTAGCTTTGGCAGTTGGTATCTGAGAGACAAATTAGAATTACAGGTTCTAACAACGCCCATTGTATTCCAGAGCAAATTTCCTCTATGTGGATGCTATCAAAGTCTATTATTTCGAAGTTTTCACTGAAAAACACCAAAAGAGTCCTAGATGCTCAGGACCACTGTAAGTTGAAACCTATAATTCTGCAACTCACACACAAGAAGGAAAATTGCTCACGTGGTAGAGCTCACGCTTGAAGCCCGAGTTGTATAGGGTTTAATCCATGACGCGGATGTACGATATGCCAGATAGGCAGTGTGCGCTAAAACCTCAACACGTCCGTTGTGAGATCCTAATGGGGCTTACCTAAAGAGAGGTCACAACGAACTACTAGTATAGTTCAATGACGTCCTACAAATTTTGTCTTCCACAAGTACTCGTGCATGTTGAAAAACATGTACCAGGAACTCGAAGGGAATAAAGTATTCATGTACAGGCTAACGCTATTTTGCATGGTGCTGCTTATATTATTAGCGGTTTAAAAGACCCACTAAACCGCGTCCTTCAAATCGACCACGAGCCATGGCCTACGCCTGGGACACCAACGCCCAGCGCAAGAAGTACATCGAGGGATTTGATCTAAGCACCAGGTCATCCTGAGTATACGCGAAGGCTCAATACTTGGTTTGAAATCCGTGGCGCAACTGGTAGAGTCGAAAGGATCTCATCATACATAGACCATGCCACGCAAAGAAGTGCAAGCTGTCGCCATAACACCCTTTGCATCGTAACTCCTACTGTTCAAGAATATGGTCCAAGAGGAGGCTGTTGTTCCTGCAGCTGATAAACGCATAGCGCACTGTTTAAGCCTGGGAGGACATGCCATGTGAATCATCTAGCTCATATGAAAATACGCTGCCAGACTCCTGTAAAGTACCTTGTCATATGACAAATCAAGTATATTTGACGTGTTCCGGCTCGTGCAGCGTCCGGTAACCACTGCTGAAGTCCGCGCTTGGGCAGGGGACAACTTTGCTTGGGGGCGCGACTTAAACGAGAAACTGATGTATTAGAGAGATTATAGCGGCCTGGTAGGTCGCGACAGAGGGGCGTGGAACAATAGTGCAAATGGAGGGGTTGCATGGAACGATTGGGCAACTGGAATCCGGGATGGGTTCTGAACCCGGCAACACGACTGCCTTGATCCAGCAACAGGCTGGGGGCTTGGACAACACCTAAAGGATGCAGACACACACAATACCGGACATTGATGGCTATTGCTACCCAACAATATTCCATTCTCGAAATATTTGTGATTTTCAAGAGTGTTATTGTATTAGTTTCAGGTTCATAGTGGTGGTGGCTTCGCATGAAATGTTATCTACCAATTGTCATGGACATTCCACTTCAATTGTAAAACACCGTGAATATATGTGGTTCCAATTCTCCGTGAGGGTAATTCTATTTTCAATACAAATATCAAGCGGTCCTGACAAGAATTCTTGATACTTGTCAGGACCACTGAGGACACTGTTGCTTACTGTAAGGCTTTCACGTATTGGTGCGAGAGTCATGGAGACTGAATTGGAAAAACGAAAGCCATATTCTTCTACTTTATCCATAGTAAAACATCGTCCGAAACGACTCACCTGGAATACTTTTTGGACAAATGAAAATCAAAGCCTCCCGTTTATTAATTTGACTGAATTCATCCAGTGTGAATATGTTTGTATGTTTGTATAAGATTAAACCAAACGAAATTGCTCTCTAGGAGGGATATCATCTACTGTCTGTTTCACAAAATTTGTCATGTTGTACTTTTGATTGTCGGTATTTTTCTAAGAATACTCCGATTGAGTGTCTGATTGGCGTTCTGGAAAGCACAAGATCTCTGCTTTGATTGGGTAGTTTATAACATTCTCCAGCCGTTTTGATTGTTGAGATATTGCGCGGCAAAACTTACAGCTATTACAAAATGACCCGCCAGTACTTCATTCCACAATTCATCGGATGCGCAACACGTCCTGCGCACGCCTCTCGCCACTACATGCCTCCTCGTTCACCACGGGGAACCGCTGATGCTTCTGTCGCCGTCCGGGACCTCGCGGACGTGCGCAAGCACCTGAGCTTCGCCCATCGCCGCATCGCCTACGAAACGCTGCTTAGCGTCGACGTTGATGGTGTGTTACCACGTGGTGCTCTCACCGAGTTTGCACAGAAGTTTCGCTGCCATCCGCGTACGATAACACGTCTGTGGACACAAGCGCGTCTCTCGCTCCGCGACGGCTACCGTGCCGCCGATGTTGTCACAAGAACCAAAGGAAATTCTCTCAAAACGGATAGATTGGTTTACACAATTATTGATATATGAGGATGTTCTTTTCTAGGGAATTCAGGACGCCATGCGCTCCGAACAAGCGACAAAATTGAAGCTGTGAGCAGTGGTTTCAGTCTGGACGAGCGTCGCTGTAGCGTGTCCCTGCAGAAGCTGTGGTGGGCGGTGGACACTGAGAGACCGGTTGCTTGAGCGATGTCACGCATGGTTGTTCGCTGCTCCTCAGGTACGTCGCGGATGAGATCAGTTATCTCTTCTGCAGTGTACTTAGACTTATGGCTAACCCAGCCAGGCTTTGCGGATGGCATTCGGTTGTTGCGCAGAAATTGGTTCCACACCCCTGTGACGGTCACTCTATGTACGTTTAAGTGGCGGGCTGATGCCAAGATGGCACCCCGGGCCACCTTCCCAATGGACATGGATTGATGGAGGTGGGCGACTACCATCAACTTATCCTCAAAGGAGAGCTCACGTCTTTCGCGCATTGTGTTCATGACGTCGATGCTCACAGGGTCCGTAATATTGAAAAGAAAAATAATGATTTCGGATTTTTTATTGCGAAAAATTCCTTTCCCTCCCTTGCAGGCAATAGACCCACCCTCTAACGTTTCATTATCTTTCAAACGTGATTTGTTGCATCGAGTTTCGTGAAGAGTTGATTTTTCGGGGTCGATGAAATGAGAAATGTCAAAGTAATCTGGAACAGAGGAAGTAAACGTTACTACTCCGTTCCACAAAAGTTGTCAGGTACTTTTTCACTTGATTAAAGTAAGTACTTTGTACAGCGCCATTAAAACTTCTTAATTTTTGTATTCAACTCCAAGGCAACAATAAACGCTTCAGAAATTTTATTGTATTTTTTGTGTCTCATTCAAGAGAATTGACCAAGGCATCGAGGTGAATCTCCTTACCCAGTAAGCTATTCAAATAAGCCAAAGCGCTCTCGAAAGACGAGGCGTCAAATTCGACATTATACGATGCAAGGTCTGCAATGAGAGCTCCTTCACATGAGGAAGTCTGTAATCATTGCTACCATGTATTTCACTGGACAATTCCACAACTTTTTAAGAGTTACGAACGTCTTTGCAAGCGCGTCATTCGGCAACTCATAGAACGCGTTTTCTACAGCAACAATAAGTTCCTCAATGGTTCGAGTGCACATTTGACTCTGCAGGCTTGGAATAGAATTAAAGAATTCTATTATCAATTTCAGCAGAATGTGGACTCCCCAGGCAATTGGGCAAATCGCAGGGGAATCGATGCAACACCAAAACCACATGAATACACTATACTATATTCAAATCAAGATACTTTGCTTTTTGTCGTAGCCGACCAAATCACAGAAAGAAAGGGCGACGAGATGATCCTCAGCCACATCAACGAGCACCATGCGTCGAAGGACACTATCATGCACGCTCTGTACGCCCATTACTACCTGGGCATGACGCGTCAAAGCGTAGCGCGTGTCTTCAACAAATCCGCGACAACAATTTCGAATTGGATCCACCGATTTGAGACGGAAGGCACGTACGAGCGAAGAGCGCAGTCGCGAAAACGAGGGTTCACAGCGGAGCAACATGCATGGGTCGTGTGGTACTTCGAGGCGTCCCCCATGGCATTTCTGGACGAGGCAAAGCACGCCTTCGAAGCCCACTTCAAGACGAAGATCGCCTTGTCAACAGTTTGGCGGGTCATCCATCAGCATGGAATGACGTGGAAGGTGGCCGAACGGCGTGCGATCAACATCAAGGAGAGCGATGTCACTCGATATTTTTTCGAACTGAGCTCTATCGACTGGAGCCATTGTAATCTGCAGTTCCTGGACGAAGTGAGTTTCGATTCACGCGGGATGCTCCGAAAAAGAGGGTATGCGATGAAAGGAACCAAGCTCTGCTTTCGAGGTGAATTTGAGCGCAAACCCAGAGTGTCTTTGTTGTGTTTTTTGGATGTCACTGGATTTGTTGAAGTTTTTTCGACGGAGGGAACTTTCGATCGAGCCAAGTTTGTTGCGAATTGTTTGTCTCATGCATTGAGTGTACAACGATACCCTGGCCGTGGATCTGTGTGGATTTTGGATGGCGCGAGTATTCATTGTCATCCCGACATTGTTTACTTGCTTCGATCAAATGGAATTGTACCAATTTTTCTGCCAGCATACTGTGCATTCTATAATCCGATTGAATTTGCTTTTGGCTTTGTCAAAATGGCTTTTCGACGGGGCTACGAAGAATTCAAGACTAAGGCCTTGACGGAATACATCCTGTCCATCATGCAGAAGTACAAACGCTTCGACATGACCAAAACGTTCGTACACTGTGGCTACACCGTCCAAGGACGCTTCGATCCTTCAAGACGACTAGCCGACGAAAGCTCAAGCTACGGGCGTGCCATGGGCGAAGAAGCAATGCACGGATTTGTTGAATGTCAACCCGATGAATAATGTAGACATCTATTCATTAAATAAACTAAACGTCAGCATGCTCGGTGTCTTCGATGTTTGGAATCGAGCGGATGATTGAATCTAAGCTAGAATCATTGATCGGTTGCAAACTGGCAGCC
>NW_008580269.1:17185-19310 GCF_000520115.1 Aphanomyces invadans
ATATATGTTCCTTCATCTCACTCCAGCTTTCGGCTTCGAAGATTTGGGGTGCTAGCCGCTTGCCGCTGTGGTCCCGAGCGTACACAGTGTCCTTGACAAAGAGCTCGGCACTGAGTCTGTACCGTGCGTCGGGGGGCTGTGGTGATGATCGGGTTTTGTATCTATGGGGTGAAACTCGCGGTTGCTCTTGGCTGTTCATCATGCTTGTTCGAATGCGTCTGTGTCGGCGAGAATGTCCTTCGACGAAGGGAAGTCCTGCCCGAAAGAATTTGTTTTGATTGGTTTAATCCAAATGGATCGGAGAAGTTTGATTGGCTAGGCGATTGCCTCGCGATTCACCTCCGTCGATTCGATTCGGCTACCTCCTCCAATTTGCAATCGAATGCATAAAAAGTCTAACAATTGAAACTGGGGCTGTACGGCGGCTGATTTGAAACTTCAATTCCACTAACTTCTTTTGCACGAAGCATTTCATTAGTGACACATTTGTGCGGCCTTGCATTGTCTTGCTGAATCAGCACATTGACTCGTATACAGAATCCAGGAAATATTTCCTGGATGACGGGGACAATCTTACACAATATTGTATTCAAATAAAGTAGTGCAACAACAGTTTGAGGGTGGTGACCACGGTCCCCTTCGGCCGGTTCTTGCTTCCGCGCTGTGCAGGGACACGTTGAACGAATGACCAAACTCCAACTTTGCCGTCCCACTCCCTTCTGCCATAAATGTCATATTGTGGCCTAGCCACTAAGGCAAAAAACATAACCTTGGTTGTTAAACGCTTTGACTTGACCGAACAAGCAGTCTCCTCTTCGTCGTCGTATACATAGCACCATTGTTTAACCTTTGTCAGGTAGACTACTCTTATCAACATGCACAAGTCATGCATGTCGGTGAAAGATGGCGTCCACCTGGCAAAGGCCGAACAAAGGACAGTGCAAACTTGAGCCTTTCTTGGATGTTCGTGGGGGTGAGGTGAGGCTTGACGTAATTCGACCGGGCCTTTGAATCGATGATTCTTCTTCATGTGGCGAAATATCATCGCCATCGGTATTCCACAGGAGGCCGACAGGGAGCGCAAGGTCTGACGGTGCACTTGTGGCACCCCACGAATCGCAGCTTCAATTTCGCCACTTGTTTGCTTGACTTGGCGTGCTGAACTTCCTACAAAGTATTTCCCCATAACTTTATAACTGCATAAATCAATCGAAAAATTATGTTCGATAGAATAACCCTAGTTTTTTGTGGCGAAATCAGCAGCATCGTCACCATCACGACACGAGAGGTTTACCTGTCTCCACAGCCGTGATATCGTCCGTGAATGGCTGAGCAACTTCTATGCAAGCTCCGTCAGAGCTCCTCGTGGCATTATACCTCGCCGCTGCGCTTAACAGCATTTCGTACACGGTGCGACGTTGAGGAAAGCTCAAGTGCTTGCGGACGTCCAATGACTCCCGGAACTGCTTGGTGCGTCGACGGATCCCAGTGGTGTGGAGGGGGCATGTAGTAGTAGTAGGTGAGTGCAGGTGGTGTTTTAGAGTCGATAAATTGTGTAATGAAGTGCTGGCGTAGATTTTTCTGACAGAGAGGAATGCCCACCATTTTACCGCGCGATATATCAACACCCAAATGGCTGGAAAGTACCGCAACCCACCCAATCAGAGCAGAGATCTTGCGCTTTCCTACGCGCCAATCAGATACCCAAACGGGGTAAAATTCGAAAAATGCCGCCAATCAAAAGTGGAACATGACAAGTTTTGTGAAACAGAGTAGTTTTGGTTTAGGTTTGACTAGTGTAGACGCCATTTTCGCTTGCTTTTGGTCAATACAAACGTTAAGTTTATAACTCGGACCCAATAGGCAAATTCCTAACTTCTAGCAAATATGTGTAACCTATCTATCCCATTTTTTAAATCAATTCATTCCGAATTTAAGTCTGATACTTCCTCTGTTCCACATTTCTTTTACGTTCGACTTTTGAACGACCCCAAAAATTGATTTGACGACATATTTTCAAACAAATTATCATTTTATAAAGAGCATAAAAAACTACAGAAGGCATCCATTGGATGCAAAGCGCCACAGCTCGAGTTTGGCGCTCAAAACTCAACAGCAAATTCCA
>NW_008580269.1:23311-26474 GCF_000520115.1 Aphanomyces invadans
TCAAGAAGGATGCATTGAGACGCGCTGGTCTTCTTATGTCCAATGTGACTTGCCCTGTGTCTTTGCTTCTCTAGAGAATTTTAACCAGTGAATATCAGTGAACCTTTTGAAGCACCAATGATTTTCATTTGGTAATAGTAATGTGGAAAAAGTGTGTTTTCCTTAGCAACGATAAATGTGGAACAGAGGAAGTACGTAACATCTCTTCCTGATCTTTCGTATTACGTATCATTTCACTGAAGTTTGGAAATTTGAAGTCAAAATAAGTTAAGGGCCCGTCTGGAAGCCATCCAAAGTATTATCACAATATTGAAATACCTCATTCTCTGCATTTTTTGAAATGCAGATTCAGTATATTGAAATAGCGTGATAATATAAAATGCATTTCATGTTTGGCTGTACGATGTGATAGGACGAAACGAAGCTTCGGTTCGAATGCTGCAATCCCAAAAACGCGCGAAGATCCAAGCACATCATGACGGACGAGCGAGCATCCTGGACTGACGAGAAAGACGCAACATGGATGACGGAAATGGTGTGTCAAGTTGTCGTCTGGGGCAAGCGTGCCAATAGCGGCTTCGAAAAGGAAGCAAGTACCAACGAAGAATGGACAACATGACATTCTTCTTCATGGCGCGCACGCACTGTCAAATGTTTCGTCTCCTTTTTTGAAATGCAGAAAGGCGGTCACGATATGTTGATGTTCTAACTTTTATAATTAATTTTATAAGTTATTTTACAACAGGGACGAAAGTCGGTCATAGTGATCCGATAATTCTTAGTGGAAAGATTATCGCTCATCAGATAAAAGGTACTCCGGGATTGCAAAATATACAAGTTCAAGTCGTATATTCAATATTCTCCGGAGTACCGTTTTTCAGGAGATATCATCACGAATATCGTGATGTTTTTGTCCCACAATTGGCTTCCAAACGCAGGATTATATCGATATTCGACATATCACTATTCTTCTCATAATATTGAAATATATCGTACTACCTCTGACTGGTACCGTAATAAGTGCAGGCGGTGACAAAATGTGTTGATAAAGTTATCGGATTGGAATAGAAATTAGTGAATACTTCCTCTGTTCGAGTTTACTGGCAACATTTGAAAATCACACTTTTACTACTTTACCGGCAACATTTCTATATGATTGGCTCAAAAATGAAATCCATGCATGTAATTGGTTAAAAACATTCTTGCGGAAGATGGCACGCTCAGAGCAAAAGTGACGTAGGGCAGTACACGTTGACCACAGGGGTCTCGGCGCGACGCAAGACATCCTTACTGAGATGAAGAAGTTGGAACTGATTGCCACCTTCTTCTCGAGGATCAACCGCATAACAGCCTGGAAGGTAAGGAAAACTTTCTCCAGCTTCATGGAGTCCAAGTCGCCAAACGCTGCAAGCGTGGCACGGATGATATCGTCCACTGTGCGACTAATGGCCTTTTGCTGTAGCGACTGGATCGACGCAAAGAAGCCCAGATCAAGAACGTTCAGATCTGGGTTGTTGGGAGGCTGACGGCGAACAACAAATATCCATCCATCGGTTGACACGTGGAAAGGATGTCGTCCGAAATGCCACGGTGAGGAGAGGCATTGTCCTGCTGAAGGACCACGCGCATGTTCGGCGATGGAAACTTCTCGTTGATGGCAGGTATGACGCGATTAAAACATAATTACGGTAAAGACCAGCATCCACATTCGCCAAAGTCGTCACTAACGTCCCTGCAGGTCGGTTGCGAGAGCTCCGCACCGCTGGCAGGTACTTGACGCATGACCACATTCCGATCTTCCCGTCAAACATTGTCCCTCGATCGTCGTCATATCTCGGTCGCGCGACAGCGGCAAGAAACATCACCTTCGCGATGAAGCGTTTGCTCTTGCATGCTCGGTTCCGCATGGTTTGGCCGCTTGCAAGGTAGACCTTCCGACGATCCTTCTCAGCATTGAACCACTTCTTATCGAGGTGGACAACATCTCATAGACTGTCAAACTCGGGGTCGACGGGAAGGCCGGCTGTGCCGGCTTCATTCGCGAGCACGTTTACGTGCGAGCGGCAAAATTGGAGGCGTTCGGCAATGTTCTCATCAGTGAGCAAGGGCTTTAGGCGTGACGATCGTCGTTGGAGCGTTCCAGTACGGAGACTGCGGTGCAGAGTTGCGACGGGCAACCCAGTAGCTGCAGACATGTCCCGAAAGGTAGAACGCTGCTCTTCCGGTAGTTGTAACACTCGGTCATTGACTTCGCTCTAGGTGTAGATGCGTTTCCTACCGACACGGCCAAGCTTGGCCGATGGCATCGAGCAGTTGGACCACGACTTGGAGACGGTGTCACGATGGAGACCAAAGAGGGCGGCCGTGGATGAGACTGCTCCACGCTTCAACTTGCCAAGGGCCATGAACGGAATGAAGTGATTGACAACCTTAAGCTTAGTCTCGTAGGGAATCTCTCGACGCGTGTGCAGGCATCATGTCAACTAGTCGAAGAATGTAGAAATGAGCTGTTGATTCTGCGTCTTTATTTGAAAGAAATTTGAACTTGTCGTTTTTGAGCGTGAAACTTTCGCCCCTGCTCTTTGCAGTTAATACTGTAGAGGATACCTCCAGTTTTTCATGCTCTTTTGAACATGATACAGCTCATCAAGTTTGGCGCAAAGATGGATTTTTGGGGTCACTTGGAAAAGAAATGTTGCCAGTAAACTCGAACAGAGGAAGTAGAAATCTACGAACCAAGACGTTTCTCGTCATATTTTGTGCGGAATTTTATTTGCACAACTGCACTTGCTACGTCGATGGCAAGTCGCCATACAAAAACCAAGATAAACCTGACCAACGACCAGCGCATGACCCTTTACCAATACCTGTTTAGAGTAAGCACAAATGCTGCTCTAACCCGAAATCAAGTGGAACGTGTTTGTAACTATTTTGGTGTGCATTAATCCACTAGGTGGCGCCACTGGAAGCGCAGGAACAAAGGAGTTGCTGAAAGCGCGGCTTGAGGAAGTGGATCGCATGGATGAGCTTGCCGACCTGGTCAATGCGATGTCAGTGTAAAACGATTTAAATACAGATTCATCAGAAAATCCTTCTCGTGAGTCCTGTTTCTGAGAACTGTCCTTCTCGCAAGTCCTCCATAACTTCGATCGAAGTTTTTTCG
>NW_008580269.1:26574-30181 GCF_000520115.1 Aphanomyces invadans
ATGTGGGGAGCACAATGCGTGAATATATGTTCCTTCATCTCACTCCAGCTTTCGGCTTCGAAGATTTGGGGTGCTAGCCGCTTGCCGCTGTGGTCCCGAGCGTACACAGTGTCCTTGACAAAGAGCTCGGCACTGAGTCTGTACCGTGCGTCGGGGGGCTGTGGTGATGATCGGGTGTTGTATCGATGGGGTGAAACTCGCGGTTGCTCTTGGCTGTTCATCATGCTTGTTCGAATGCGTCTGTGTCGGCGAGAATGTCCTTCGACGAAGGGAAGTCCTGCCCGAAAGAATATGTTTTGATTGGTTTAATCCAAATGGATCGGAGAAGTTTGATTGGCTAGGCGATTGCCTCGCGATTCACCTCCGTCGATTCGATTCGGCTATTAATACCTCCTCCAATTTGCAATCGAATGCATAATGCTTAACCAAAAGAAAAACACACGTTTTCCACATTACTCAAACTAAACTCATATGATTGGTTCACCAAGACAATCAATATATTCATTGGTTATTAATCCTTGCCTACAATACAAGCGAGACAGCGCAGGACATGTTCGACATCAGAAGACCGGCACGGCGCCGGCGCACAGGGTCGTATATATGTAGTGGCTTCGGCCCAACTCTCCCTACCTTGTTGGAGTTGACCGCCCCGGTATTGCAGAACGTGCGCCAGAAGGTGGCAACGGTGTGGTGACTAATGGCTAGCTCTTCACCCGTTCTGGTGAAAGCGCCACGGACTAACTTGCCAGCCTTAAGGTAGAGGTGCAGGTGTTGGATCTCTTCAACTTTCCTGGTGCTTGATATCTCTCGAGAGGCTTGGCTCATGGCGGCAAATTCAAAAGTGTTTTGATTTATATATGTGGCGTATTTTTATTCGGGTCGTGGATATAGGAAGTTGATTTTGAGCGCCAAAATTCAAATTCAGCCCTCGACAGCCAATGGACGGCTCCTGTGGTTTTTAATGCTCTTTATATAATGATATCTTACATCGAATTCGGTGCGGGAGTGGGTTTTTTGGGTTGCAGAAACGAACCCTTCGGGTTGATGTGAAGTCATGCGGTAACGTATTGTGGGACAGAGGATGTATATGAACAAATTCGAACTTCAGGGGGACATATGTCCTCAAAATTCTGCAAATATAATGCATGTTTGTGTAAGTTATTCTTAAACTGAATTGACTGTGGCACTTACACATAACATGGACCGATTTTTAACTCATGTATTTTGCACTCTTGTGATCTTCTGGCACGTGCTCGGTCGGTCCATTGATTCGACGGGCTGACACGCAGTCAGGTAGGCACAATCTTGATTACGTTGGATTGTGGAAATTGTAAATATTGACCTCCTAACTAGTGGCGTTAAATGAGCGGTGGCGACCTGTTCGTTGCGTCAGCGTCTCAAGACATCCTCGCTCGAAGGAGTATCGCTCTATCCTCACAAGAGCAGTTCATTCCTGTGTTCGTACATGGCTCTTGCACTGCTCTTGGAAATGTCCGATCCAAGTTCATATTTCATGGACTTCATCCAGCAGGACGGTGTGACCGGTGAGGTACAGACAACGACGGAATTTAAGGGACAGCCGAAGAAATTTGCAGCTGTCAGTGAACAAGCCAATGACAATGAAGTTTTTAACGTGCGATGTGTCGATTGGTTAAAACTCTTGCATGGCGCGAAAACATTTTAAATTCACTTTTCCCTAGCACCCACAAGCGGTCAGTTCCCACTGGCGTCGTTGAATGCAAAGTTGAACGCTAAGTCTCCAATCGAGACAGCAACTCATCGAATCAACCAGCCATACACTTGAAGGGCACCCCACTACTATATCGGCAACGCTGACTGCTTCCGCCTAGTCGTCACACGGCGAAACGCCCCAGGCCATTGGGCGTCGCGGCGAGGCACGTCAACAACACCCCCACATCGAGCACAGGCCATCGATGTCGCCTTCCGCGACGCATTTCTTGCTGGCCATACCTTGTGTCCCAGCGGTATGTGGGCAATGCGACCTGTCCCCACTCGCCACACTTGGCAAATGCGATCGCATCCCGTTCCTACGTGCGGTCACACGATATCTTATCGACACACTGCCGATACATGAATATGCTAGTTCTTCTCACCGAGCACAAGTTCGCCGTCTTCGGGGACGCGCACGCAAATGAACGGCTGCGACATCCCGAGGCCACGGTAGTCTGCCTTGGCCTGGCACGAGCACAAATCCCACGCTCGTACGGTGCCGTCACTGCTGGCAGTGAACGCCGCCACCTTGCCACTGCCGCTAAAGCACACCGAATTGACCTCGGTGGCATGTGCTCGGATGGATTTCCCGTTTTGAAGCATCGTCACGTCGGTGGATGGGGACTCTATCCGCCGTGACACGGGAGGGGACGACAACCTCCTCCAAGTTAGACAAGCAATGGGTGTGTACGGGAGGGCACTGGTCCATCCATACACTAGTAAGGCTATGCACACTACGGTAAAAGCTCAGTCTTTGATGGTCACCTCAAAATTGATTGTGAGATTGCTTAGGAACAAGCCTACGTGATGATCAAATGATTGCCAAGCACCTCGTGGGGTGGGACCGAGACGTACACGTAGAGCCACCTGCGCTCGATGTCCTTCTTGATGTGCGTTGTCCGGCAGTTCTGAACTTACTGGGGGCATTTTCAACGCACCTTACTTGCTTCTTTCCAATACATGTGACTTCGGGGGGGGGAAGCTACGAAGTACAATGTCTTCTATGCGGTTTGATTAACATTGCTGCATTGCTTCTACATTTGCCAGACCTGCTGCAGTTCAACCCAACTTCATTGTTCAGCATCGTTGTAACACGTGCCAGCTGCCATGAACGTTGCAGTTGCGACGTTTTGCAAGCGGCTTCGGCAGCAATCCGAAGTGTGAAAAATCGCTGCCACTGTGCTCAATGAAATTCGAAACTCGACTTTTTCGAAATTAAGTTGGCTTCAACATCATACGTCAATGGCCGCACCGATAGGTGAGGTAATTGTTGAGCCACATCGGCGCGAAATATTTGATCCACAAATCAAATATCGCCTTTAGGCCACGTCATACATAATCTGCCCATTCTGCATGTTACATGAGCCTTGCGCAAGTGAAAGTTAATGGCAGCCACATCGCCCTAGCGCTGCCTAATGCAGAATTTCTAGAAAGCGATCATTTTCGAAGTCTAGCTTAACCTCGGCTTAATCAATCACTTTCCAATTTACACTCAATTTGTTATGAGCCCAAGTAACCTCCGCCGCCTCCGCGTCTGCCCTCACTCGTGCCGCTTTTTTCGCTGCCCGAGTCCCGCAGCTGAAGCCCAGCCAAACCGCGTCAAGAACCTCCAAACCCCGCAGCCCCCAAACCCCTAGCTTAGCCGGAATTTTCTCGCACCTTCCTGCGTTTTTCTGCCGCTGCCGTCCAAGCCGTCAGCGTCGTCAGTCTCCGACCAGCTTCATATCACTACAGCTCTACCTATTCTGCTTTTGTGAGTATACGGGGCAGTACCCCTTCATTGGGAAAGACTGTAAGTGCGAGTCTGGTTTGGCACTAAACTCCTAGTAGGGTTTGCCATTTTATGCGAAATCCCGTCAAGTCCCTCGTAAGTGCG
>NW_008580269.1:37809-38611 GCF_000520115.1 Aphanomyces invadans
CTTGACTTTCGACCTTGGAATTGAAGTTATATGCCTTGATGATGGCTCCATCCAATTGCACCAACACAAGTATGTATCGGATATACTTGCTAAGCACGGTCTTTCTCATTGCAACCCAATCTCAACGCCGTAAGACACTGGACACTCTGCCGCTTCTGTCTTCTCCGCTGTCTCTAATGATCGTTTGCCTTATCGCAATGTGGCGAGCGAAGTACTCTATCTCACCACGAATATATACGCGTCCGACGTAGCGTACACTGTGGCATTGCTCTCAAGACACCTTAACAATCCAGCTCCCGAGCATCACCAAATCGCCAAGCGCGTCCTACGCAACTTGAAAGGAACTCAAGGCTTTGGCCTGCATTACAAGAAATCCTTCGACGAAACCTTTATGATCGAACTCTACGTTGATGCCGACTACGCCAACGACAAGACCACTCGCCGTTCAACATCTGGTTACTTCCTCTTCCTCAATGGATGTCTGGTCAGTTGGAAATCCAAGCTTCAAAACATCGTCGCTCTCTCGACCTCCGAAGCTGAGTATATCTCCTTGTCCTACGGTTTACAAGAAGCTCTATGGCTCAAGTCAATCCTTGAAGAATTCTAGCTCCCTATCATGTTGCCGATCCTTGTGTACGAAGTCAACCAGAGAACCATCAAGATGGCCGAAAACCCAGCTCTCCACCAACGCACGAAGCACATCGACATGCGACACCACTTTATCCGTGACCTCGTCAAGCAACGTACCATGAAGATCATATACTGCGAAACCAACTCGATGCTTGCTGACATGCTCACGAAA
>NW_008580270.1:0-1319 GCF_000520115.1 Aphanomyces invadans
GGTTGGGATGTCGGTATGGACAGAAAAGAAAACAAGACCAGGTCGTCCCGGCGCGTCGTGTGAGTGCAAAGTGCACTCTGGACGTCCTGGAGATGGGAAAAAAGTTGGGGGAGGCCCAAGAAACAGACGGTTCCCTCGATTTGCGCTTGGCAGGACGCTTTGGATAGACAAAGGCATCCGGAGCCACGATTCCAGAGTCAGAGGATGGGGTGGGAACCAAACGTTGAACCGGAAAACCGGGCGATCCCGACACAACATCATCAGAAAGACGAGTTGTGGTGCCGGAAGTGGCGTCCTCAGACTGGGGATGAGGAACAGCAGGAGGCATGAGCTTGGCTCCCGAGACGGAGCAATACTCGTCAACCAGGTTTAGTTGGCGCTCTATGTTTTCGAGCGTTGAGGCCAGGATTGTAGTGTCGTCGGCAAGAACAACGCCGTGCAATCAGCGTTTCCGACAACGGTTTGTCCAACTCCCCATGTTCTTGTAAGAGCATGCTCAGGAGCTCTACCGAGAGCACAAACTGAAAGGACGTGAGAGGGTCACCTTGCTTTACTCCACCTGATGTGAAAATAGGATCGCTCACCTGGCCATGGCGTCAGGGAGGGCACCCGCGGACAGAACCAGAGAAGGCGCGGGATCTGATATCACCAGAACCAGACCCCATAAACTGGTCATCGTGATGTATTTGGCGCAGGATGCTCGGGATGGCTGCCGTAGATAAGTCTACGTGAGGCATCTGACCCGTGGCACTCGAGCCAGCTATTGATTTGAGGGGGACACCAAACGGGACACCAGAAGAAATTCTTGTCCCGTGGGGGGATGTAGATGGGGGAGCAACGGGGTCTACACCAGGCTGTCATAGCCCACCCGAGGCCTAGCATGGTTGCGAGTGGCGTCCCAACCCGTTACTTGAGAATCACCTTGGTCACAAACTCACATCACAGGTTCAGTTGAACCTGATCTCGAACTCGTTCTACCAGTCGTTCATGACATGGGGGTGTCGAGCTCGAACTCTAAAGGGTAGGCGGCTCATCGCCAACACGATGATCGTGTCGAAGCTGTGGCACTACACAACAACAGTTATTCCTGTCCCCCTCAGTTGGCAGGAAAATGGCAGTCCATGCTGTCAAAATACATCCGCGGTCGTCGCGTACAACGCGGGGATAGATACATCTCCCCCACCTACTGCGGACTAGCCTGTAACCGTGATGTCGGACTGCGAGTCCCCCACATGCCCTCTCAGCTGCGGACCCAGCTAATGCAGCGATAGCAGTTGCTTGTGCAGTCGGACGCAAGTGACTTGGGCATGTGGTCTATC
>NW_008580270.1:5553-6796 GCF_000520115.1 Aphanomyces invadans
CACTCTGGCTTAACCGCCTCCCACTCTTTCTGGTGCCGACAACCGACACAGACACGAGTCTGGCTATCGCGCTACGCAGTCATCGTGGATGGTACCACCATCTAGCGGAGTGTGGGGTACGCACGCTCCATGACATGCTAACCCCAGACCGACGGTGGCCGTCTCGACGGGACATTGAGGCAAGGATGGAGGACTTTGTCGCGGTGTACAATATACTCGAACCGCGGCCGGAGTCGTTTGATCGACTGTATAACTTCTTAAGTCTGATCGCTACACGGGTATGGCAAACGGTGGGGCTGCACTACCGCGCCCACCTGCCGGGACAGTATGCCTGCCGTTCACTCACATTTTGAAGGGGTCCCCGTCCCTGTTTCATCTGTAGCCTAAACCACTCATCAAGCGGGTGTTTCCACCCTCCGCCGTTGGTACAGCAGCACCCCATGCACTCTGAACACCACGACACGCCCTCAAACGCAAATTATATATCCGGGGGACCATGCGCCCCCTCCTCAACCTCGCAACTCCAATCCAAGCTGATGTGTGGTGGTGCATGCTGCATCGGATGCTGCCGGTGAACTATACTTTGTTCTTCCTGCAGTCTCAACAGCCTCATATCATGGAATGCGTGTACCCTGGATGCAGTGCGGTGGAGACCATGCGTCATGTTTTGGTCGAATATGTTTGCGTATGAAGTGTCTAGACTTGGCACTCTGCTGCATGGCGACAATTTGAGTTGGAGTTTAGCAAGTCCAAACTATTTGATCTAGACCAAGTGACCGTGCATCCGCGGTGACAGCACATGGAGGAACCCCTCCGCAAGCTCTGGGCTCAACGCAACAAAACTCGTCACAATGCTACCCGCGGAAGGTTTGCTGCAAGGAAGGAAAGGCATATGGATTGGCTTGTCGACACGGCTGCTCAATAATCCATATCGTCCCATAGTAACTACTCTGTGTCAACAGCTATGGCGCGTGCGTGAGATTGTAGTTGCGATGGCGCAAGGACAGAAGGATATTGTAGTGGGTTCGCCGCGATAGCAAAGTTTTCGCTCTCGACTGATGATGATGAGCACCACCGTGTACTTGCGTGTTTGGCGGTCCTGACTCCGCTGATTGAACCTCTCGTTAAAGGTCCGACTGATGGTTGGCCGATGATGGCATCACAGTCAACTCTCCTTGAACCCCTCCGTTCGATTGGCCATCCCTTGTATTGGCGTGACAATCGTTGGTAATGTATTGGCATT
>NW_008580270.1:13376-14392 GCF_000520115.1 Aphanomyces invadans
TTAATTCATGACATATTTTGTTCGTAATTAAATTGATTGCCTTGACTCCTACTGTTGCTTGATTGGACAAAATAAGCCAATTTGGACAACGACGACAAGAAATTTCACGACGAAAATTGATTACTGATTACTGTGAAACTCAATGACTGTGAAACGAAATTACTGTGAGTGGGCACCAGGAATTGTGCAAAAGAAGATAACGTCATGCTGTACGCGATGGAGGTGGTCAAGGAGGGCTGTTTGCTGTCCCCTTAGTAGTAGCTGACCGATCTCTATATGCCTTGTTCGAGATAGCCCACATGCATGCGTTGGACATCATGTGCCACGATCTGAAACTCACAAACAACCTGCTGACTACCGACGAATACGTGGTATGCACCGACTTTGGTAAGCTCAAAGAGGAAGTGGACAAAGCGGCGGGCCGTGTGTTGCCGTTTGTAGTACTGCTGCTGTGATGGGTATTTCTTGCTGTTGCTCATCAGCATCGACGTCGAGTGATCATCATAAAGCAGCCGTATGATTATACGAAATCTAAGGTATTCATAGATTTTGCGATATGCGACGACATAATGTCATCGACGTCTCGCAACTTCGTTCTCAAGCCAAGCGAACAGACGTCACCATCTTCACTTGAGACAACCGACGCGACCTTGCTCCGTGAGACCCCAGGAAGGCGAAACACTCTCCGTGATAGTTGTAAAAGCTGCAATGACAAACCGAGGTGTAGGGGGAGCTTATCGCGTTCCCCTGGTCGCGCTGCTGTAGACAGACATCCAGGAGCAGTTTCACAGCAAAATTCCACTCGCATTATATCTTGACTTGTATTTTTGTCAAATCCCATGTGTTGATCTTAAACAAGGACGGAATTTCACGAACGGAAAAACCACGTCACCAATAGTGCCAGGCCATTGCAACGTCGACAGAGGGCAAGTCGGAGTGTTAAGGCAGCATGTGCCAGCTACCACCCCAAAAATGGACAGGACGAACGAGGGAGGACTCTTCAGCGACTGGTAATG
>NW_008580270.1:22212-23344 GCF_000520115.1 Aphanomyces invadans
TGCGTGATGTTGCCGGACGAGGTGCCCTTCTCTTACAGCAGGAACTCGATGTTGTTGCGTATGTCACCCGGAAGCTCTCGAACTGCGGCCAAGTTCGTCTCAAGCTGGGATCCCCTTTGGTTCCTTCATGGGGAAACAAGCTTTACGCTGGAGGCCAGATATGTTGCCATCGAGGAGTCCCCATAGAGGACACTTGAAAGTAGTGGATGCTTCACAGGGAGGGTGCTCTCGAGGAGGGCCTTGTGGTGCACCAAAGACGCCAAGCTCTTTGTTAACAGGCCGTGTAGGTCGTGATGGAGCCAAGGTCGCGGGAACACAAATGCACTTGCAGCTCCAACAGCCTCCTCACAACCTGGATCAAAGTGAGGAGGCAGCATCGCAAAGTCACTACTTCCCAGAGGAAGACCAGACATCACGTGGCCCACGTATTGATCACCGGCACTACAGTATCATAATGCACATAACGCTCAACGATGCTGCCAATGGACTACCCACATCTGATGCACACGTTGATATTTGACGGCCCAGACGTGCACCTGCAGGCTTGCACTTGTGCAATACGAACTCTGTGAAGTCTACGCAACTGAAGACGTCGAGATTGATAGACCCGTCTGGGTTCTGTTGAGATGCATTCCTATGGCGAAATATTTCAGTAGCCAATCAGAATCATCCGCTCCCTTTCGTCATTCCTATTCTGCACTTTCTCTTACATTTCTTACGTTTCGTCAACCGCGACCATGCGCGAACCAAATAGTCTGGAATTCACTATAACATAGCTTGATAACCAGATTTAATTCATTCATTTTCCATTTTACCTTCAAGAGGTTACGAGCCCAAGAACTCCGTGACCAGTCGATTCACATCGACTGCTCCCCTTCTAATAGAGCAATGCCTGCATCTGCCGCCGCCGTCCAAGCCGCTGCAGTTCAAGACAAACCGTCAGCACAACACTACGACGACACCTTACTCCTTTTGCGAGTCAAGGGATAGTACCTCCGGGGAATAGTCGTAAGTGCCTGTTCGGTTGGCTATAAGCTCCTAGTTGAGTTAGCCGTTGAATGAAGATCCCCGTCAAGTCCGTCATTTCCAAGACCGACGTCAACAAGCTCCGCAAGAAGCGTCAAGTCAAGGC
>NW_008580270.1:32032-32792 GCF_000520115.1 Aphanomyces invadans
CTTCAAGTCCATCTTTTCTTGAACAGCCTGGACGCCCGCTTTGACTCGTTTGTTCAGTTTCAAACGCATGTTTTCCAACAAGGCGAGGAAATCAACGATGCCACGCTCCAAAAGCTCTTTACTACTATCATGCAGAAGGAGATTCGAAGCACTTCCTTCAATATCGATGCAGCTTTGTACACGAATTCACACCGTCCTCAACGTCAACAACAAACCAACGAATCCAATGCACAAGTAACGTGCACGTACTGTCAAAAGAAGAACCACACTGAGGATGTATGCCGCAAAAAGCGCGCCGAATCAAACAATTCCAATCGCCGCGATTTCTCGAACCAAGCTTCGCAGTCAAATCCCCCACGCAATGGCGCTCCTCAATCCACACGCGGCAACAACAACCGTACTGTGAATGGAAATCCTCGACAACGCAACGTGCGCATGAACACGACGCAACAATCTCCCGTGAGCATGATCATCTCCGACATGGATTTTGCACTTCAGACAGTCGCATCCATCCCAAACCCTGCATGGATCCTAGACTCCGGCGCTTCCGACCATTATTGCAGCAACAGCGAATGGTTCGACGACTTACAGCCGCATCACGGCACAGTCCAAGCTGCCAACGGTGGTACAATGTCAATTGAAGGACGAGGAACAGTTATTCTTGAGATGAAGACACCTTCCGGGACAATTCCGGTTACGT
Source organism: Aphanomyces invadans (assembly GCF_000520115.1). Classification (NCBI taxonomy): domain Eukaryota; phylum Oomycota; class Saprolegniomycetes; order Saprolegniales; family Verrucalvaceae; genus Aphanomyces; species Aphanomyces invadans. The sequence continues at coordinate 32,733 of NW_008580270.1, forward strand.
TGCGCGATGTTCACTACATCCCTGACATCCAGTTCAACCTGTTCTCACTCTCTCGTGTGA
>NW_008580270.1:40633-41145 GCF_000520115.1 Aphanomyces invadans
AACACAACTTAACTCGACAAAACCAAGCGCGATCTTTCCAAGAAATTTACGATGAAAAACCTTGGACCCCCCACGTTTTGCCTCGGCATTGAAGTCAACCAGCTCCAAGATGGCTCACTCTATCTCAATCAATCCAAGTACGTCAACGACATCTTAGCCAAATATGGACTCTCCGATCGCAATCCCATTTCGACACTTCAAGATTGCAACAACACACCTACTTCTCCCAAGACAGACTCTATTTCGTTGCCTTATTGCACTGTGATGGGCGAACTGCTCTATCTTTCAACAACTTCAAGACCCGATATAGCTTTTACTGTGACATTGCTATCAAGACACCTCAACAACCCGTCACCGGAACATGACAATATTGCGAAACGTGTTCTACGCTACCTCAAGGGATCCAAGAATTGTGGCTTACTGTACCAACATATTCCGCAACAACAACAAGCATTCAAGATGGAACTCTACGTCGATGCAGACTACGCCAACGACAAGTCAACCCGCCGTTC
>NW_008580271.1:0-8514 GCF_000520115.1 Aphanomyces invadans
ATATCCTATCTGACAGGATGCGCTGAAGACTGGGCCTGGGGCCTTACGCATGAGGAGGACTTCTCCTTCGAATCCTTCGACGATTTCGTCGACAACCTCAATACGGCTTTCCTACCCGCCAATAGCGACTTTCGCTTCCATGCGGAGTACCTCTCCGCATGTACCTCTCCGCGAAACAAGGCAAGTGTTCGATTCGCGAGTATGTCCACGACCTCCGCTTCCTTGCCTCCTGCGTGACGAAGAAGTCGTCACTATGGGAAGACAACAAGGTGAACATTTTCATGAATGGTCTGAACGACACCGCTGCGCGGACGCAGCTGTTCCGGACGTATCTTTTGACGTTCGAAGACGCTGTCCGCATCGCCTTCGCCAAAGATTTCTCGGTTACCCAGACACGCAGGGTGAAGGTCCGCGACTCTTCCGATATGAAAGTGTCTGCCATCCTACCGACTGGCAGAGACCGTCGTTGATATAACTGCAACCGGCCGGGCCTCTTCTCCTGTGAGTGTCGCCAACCTCGGCGACTCCCTCGACCATCGGCGCGCGTAGCCGTCTTCCCTGCCGCTGGCTCTTGGCGCATTACCGCTCATTCTGAAGCGCGCACGAGCCGCGAGCATCCTCGCGGACAGGGAAATGGAAGTCCTCAATAGTGCGCCTCGCGCCTACTGAGGCATCCAAGGGTATGTCATTTGATTGTGCGGCATAGCCCTGTCGGCATATCCTGCCTCGGACACATTGATACTGTGTCGAATCGGAAGACAGCCTTCTCGCATGCTGTCTTTCAGCAGCCGTATCCCTGGATACGAACGCCTGTTCCTCGTCCTGGTGGATTGCGGGGCGTCGGAGAACTATGCCCGACGCGCTTCGATTCAAGAGAATCGCTCGATTTACGATGATTCAGTCCAGCGTGCTCCCGCGCAATCCGTTGTGCGCGTCAAGACGGCCGACGGCCAAGTTGTCACCTTGCCCAATGTCGTCGTGGCTCTCGCCACTGTCGTGGAGGGCTTTGCCTTCACTGAGCCCTTCTATGTCATCGACTTGGATGACCGATGGGATCTCATCGTTGGCATGCGGTGATTGGAGGCTCACCAACTATTGATCGACTGGAGATCCAAGATGATGCACAAGGCCGCTCTGGCCAACCCTCCGTCCAACCTGGGAGTGATGAGTAATGAGCTCATTCCCTTGCATGGGTCAGCGACGCAGTTTGTCACGCGTCCTGCCCCTTCGGCCACGAGGCTTGCCACGGAATCCGCCGCGTTCGGCGATGCCGCCAAGACTGGCGATGAGTTGGAATCCGCCGCGATCGGCGATGCCGCCACGATTGGCCATGAGTTGGAACTTTGTTCTTTCGGTCTGCGACTTGACCGAAGTGACACGAACAGCCGCTGAGATAGTCAAGCCGCCGGAAATGAGCTACAGCTTTGTCCGCGCGTTGCGCGGAGCTGACAACGTCAGCATTGCACTCATCACGAACGCCCATTAGTTGGGCCTCATGGTTTCGTCGACGACCGACGACACCGTTGAAGCGAGTGCCTCTCGCCCTTCCTCATCGGTATGGAAGGAATTGGAAACGAACCCGTATTTCGACTTGGTTCGCGAGTTCCAAGATGTCTCCCGGACAGCGTCCCGGGGTGTCTCCCCAAGGAAAAGAGCGTCCGACACGATATCAATCTGGTACATGGCACCAAGTGGTGTGTCATGCGGCAGTTGCCGCTGCCTCACGACCAAGTCGCGTTCGCCGCCCGCAAGAAGGCCGGCCACGTGCGGGGAAGCAAGTCCCCGCACACGAGTCCCACCTTCTGTGTGAAGAAGGGCAGTGGGATGTGGCGCATCGTTCATGCTTACGAAAAGCTGAATGCGGCCACCATTCCGGCGCAAACGCCGATCCCACGCAAGGACATCATCATTGACTCAATGGGACAGTCGGCCATCTTCAGCACCATCGACCTTCGGGACGGGTTCTATCAGATCCTGATGACCATCCAAGATATCGAGAAGACGGCCGTTTCCACCCCCAGCGACATGCTCTGGGAGTGGTTGGTGTTGCCCCAGGAGCTGAAGAACGCCCCTGCCACCTTCAATCGCGTCGTCACGGAGAAACTCCGACTGCTCCGCGAGTTTGCTCCGTCGTATTTCGACGACGTGTACATCCACAGTCCCGCGACCGCGACTTCCTCGGATGTGGAGGTTCACCGGTCACACCTTGACAGTTGTTCCAGGCCCTTCGAGACGCTGGTCTCTTTGCCAACCTGTCCAAGTGTCTCTTCGGGGTCCCCGAGATCCCGGTGCTCGGCGACTACGTCGGCATCAAAGGATGTCGCGCCAATGCGTCCAAGGTGGACGTCATCAAGTCTTGGCCGACGCCAAGTTCTGTGCCAGAACTGCGCAGTTGGATGGGCCTCGCAACCTACTTGCACAAGTACTGGGCGAATTTCGCCGACCTGGCTTGCCCCAAGATTCTCTTGCTCGGCAAGGACGTCCCATGGGAGTGGACACAAGAATGTCAAGACTCATTCGAGTCGATCAAGTCGAGCCTCACATTGGCTCCGATTCTGGCTCTGCCAGACTATTCCAGACCGTTCTTCGTGATCTGCCATCGGTTGCTGCTTGATGCAGCGCGATCTGCCATCGGTTGCTGCTTGATGCAGCGCGATGCACTGGGCTGGGAGCGTCCGGTATTGTTCCAATCCCGCCAACTTTACAAGTCCGAGAAGAAGTATCCAGTTCACGACTTTGAGTTATTGGCGATGTACTACGCCCTCAAGAAGTACCGCATTTACCTCTTGGGCTCGTCCGAGTTCGTGGTCTACACCGACCACGCATCGCTCCGCACGGCGATCAACTCGCCGCACTTGTCGCCGCGCATGTCGCGCTGGCTCTCGTACTTCTCGGAGTTCAACCTCAAGGTTGAATACAAGCCGGGCCGCGACAATGTCGTCGCGGATGCACTGTCCCAACTACCGTCGGCTGAGGACGTGCAGTTGTCCTCCATCTCGTCGGTCTCGTCAGACCTCTTGTCGCGCATTCGAGCCGCCTACGCGGCTGACGCGACGTTGCGCCCCATCATCGAACATCTCCGAGACGGTACCTCGTTGGCCTCGCGCGTTCCACAGCGCGAGCGTTACTCCATCCACGATGGACTGTTGCTTTACATCACGAACATGGGTGGCAACAAGCGCGTCTCAATTCCCTGCGACCCTTTTCTCCGACAGGCAATCCTGCACGAGTTCCACGACTCGCCCAGCGCCGGTCATTTTGGCCGTGAACGGAAGTTCACGTCGATTGCTCGCCACTTTTGGTGGCCGCGTTTGAACAAGCAAGTGGCTCGCTATGTCGCGTCATGCGACATCTGCCAGACCGTCAAGGCTTCCGCATCGACGCGAGCGCCTCTTCAAAGTCTGGAAATCCCTCAAGAGCTCTGGTAGTCCGTAAGCATGGACTTTATCTTCGGTCTTCCTCGCGATCAGCGCGGGAACACGGGCATTTGGGTGTGCATCGACCGAGGGTCGAAATATCTTGTGGCCGTCCCCGTCAAGGACACCATCACAGCGAAACGCTGTGCCGCCCTCTTCTTCGACAACGTGTATTGTCGGTTCGGACTTCCGACGTCCATCGTCTCCGATCGAGACCCACGTTTCACTTCCGCGTTCTGAAAGCACCTGTTTTCTCGCGTTGGCACGCGGCTCAACATGTCATCGGCGGACCATCCCGATCCCGATAGACAGACCGAACGCGTCAATCGCGTCATCGAGGATCTTCTGCGCAGCTACGCTGTGTCCAAGCCTCGAACGTGGAGCTCCCTGTTCCAACAAGTTGAATTCGCGTACAACGCGACGGTTCACGCTTCAACCGGGTTTTCCTCGCTTTACGCCAACGATAAACGCCTCCGCGCTTGCCCGCGGACCCTGGTGTTCCCAATTTGAGTGTGGGAGGAACCTCCCCTGGACCACGAACGACTTCGTCGATCAAAGAATTCCTGCGACTACGTAGTTCGTCCATGCGCCAATTGGGTAACAACATCGCCCACGAGCAACAGCAGAAAGCAAGACAAGCGAACGAGAAAGGTCGAAGCAACACGACCAAGTTCGAATTGGGAGACTTAGTCTACATCCACAAGTCGGCGGTCCCTCCGACTGTGTTGGGCAACCCTAAGCTCCAGGCCTCTTGGATCGGGCCTTTCCCTATCAAGAAGATAGTCCGCGCAACCTCGTTGCGGCTCGAACTGCCAGACGACTGGCGAATCCACCCGACGTTTTAGGTCGGCAAGGTCAAGCGGCACATACCTCGGTCTGGCGACGCCCAGCCTAGCTCATCGGCTGAGGAACAAGTCCCTCACGGCTCACCACTTGACTCTTCAAGGCAACAAGACGACGCGCATGCTCGCACGAACGATTCGTCGCATCACGAACATTGCGAGCACACTGCTGGACAACGTCGTCCACACGCTCAACCGTCCATTCCAGGACTTCGAACGACGTCCGAAGACGCTTGTGTTCACCTTTGTCGCCTCCGCGACAGCCTCGGCGCGAAGACGCCATAGCTCTATCGAGGCCGGTTCAGGTTGCCGACGCAACAACTCCTCGAGCCGTACCAAACAGTCACGGATGTCAACGTCCGAGTCCACCACCTCATGCAGCCCCGATTCACGACGTTGGAGGCTCGCCTCTGTCGCGTCCAAGTGACGCAGCACGTCCGCATTCACGAAGCCGTGCACCGACGCACCACCAGAATCACGTGGTGAAGGGATCCCGTGGACGCGAGTACCTCCTCGCGCTTCCGAACCGTCCTACACAATAGACGTCAATACTGGATATTCCAGCCGACTCACCGCTTCGCATCGTTTGTCAATCGTACGACAGTGCTCGAAGATCTGGCGAACGAAGTCGCGACCAAGCCGAGGCAACTCGGCACTACACTTAGCGAAATTCGCTAGGTGTTCCATCTGACGGGAGAAGAATGGGTTGCCTGGCTCTGGTTTGGTTTCGAACCTCGTGCGCTTGATTGCCTGAAGAAGCACGTTAAAAGGTCAATTTTCTTCGATATGTCGATTACCGACGCTGAGTCGGTGACGGCAATACGTCGGATGGCCTGCTGCAGAAGCGCGCCGCGATCGGCAGGAATGGGTGCTCAAGTAAGAAGCACAAACCGTCGTTCAGTTTGTCATCGAGCTGTGAAGCCCATCATCGAACTGTGAAGCCCGAATCTCTACGCTTGGCGGTGGTGGTGCTGATGTCAAGGAACAAGCCGAAGAGAATGGGCGTGCAACTATTTGTGCGATGGTTGCGAGAAAGCACTGAAGACACATGCACAAGTGCGGGTAAACAGTCGCATTGATGGCCAGCGACAACCAAGCGACAATCTCGTGGGTCCCATGCTCGTGATTCAGTGTACTGATGGGGTTACTTCTCGTGATAATCTACAATGCGTTGTTGAGGGCACTGTGCCTGTCAATGTCTAGCTGCTTAGTTCGGGTGCAGACTTGTCTGTGGTGTCTGATGGTTTGGTTTCTGCTTTGCATGCCGCTGGTGCGACTCCTGAGATGACGGATGTCGGCAGCATGAGATTGCAGCCCTACGGGGCGAATGCTCAACCAGTGCGTGTAACGAAGCAATTTCGGTTGTCTAGTGTCGAATTTAAGACGGCGCATGGCGGGTTGCTTTTGCGTGGCCTGCGTATGTGGGTAGACGAATCTGTATCTGCTGTGGAGCTTACGCTCGGTGCGCCTATGATGAGCAAGCTGGGTTACGACAACAAGGATTTGTTCGACAACGCGTCCCGTCATCAAGTAGTCTGGGATTTTGATGATGGCCTGACTGCGACGACGGGTGCGGCGAGGTACCGCTCAATGCGCGTCGCCGTGGTGGCAGATGAGATTGACGGTAACGAAAGAATGTGTTGTGCCACGCCAGAGCTGTCTAGCGTGTTAGACGCCGACAAGCAGAGTTGTGGTGACGTTGCTGCGGTGAGCGAGTTGCATACGGTTAAAGTGGGCGACACAGCCGCCGAAGGGCTGTGAGCCGCGAGTGTGGACGCGCTGCGCCATCTTGTGTGCGATTTGGAAACGATCCGCCTGTGAAAGTTGAACCGCTCATGGTGCGCCTCAAGTCGGATGCTGTCCCGGTGAAGTCTGGCGACTCTACCCGCCGACTCACGTAGCGTATCTGGAGAAGCACATGCGCGAGCTTGAGGCGGCGGGGCTAGTCTACCGCAACACTCGGTCGCGATGGGCTGCGGCGGCGCGGATTGACTCAAAAAACGACTCGGGCGACTTGTGGATGACCGTCGACTTACGGCCGGTCAACGCGTGCACGGAACCGATGCCCAATCTGGAGGTCGCGATGTCCGTCCTGCAAGGCTCAACGTGCTACTTTACGCTCGACTGGATGAAGGGGTACTGGCAGTTGCCTCTGCATCCGAATTCCCAATAATTCTACTCCCTCATGACACCGCTTGGCTTGTTCACCCCCACGCGTGTCTTGATGGGCAGACTGACGCCATCGCGTACTGCCAAGGCGTTGTAGACGAATCGTTTGTAGATTTGCTAAAGCATGGTTTGCTCAGATGGCTTGATGATCTCCTCGGGTACGCATGCACGCCTGAGGACCTGTTGGAATTGCTGCGCCGTGTTTTAGAAATTTGCAGGTCCTATGGGGGCTCAAATTACACCCGGGTATAAATGTGTGCGAAACTGTACGTTTTGGTGCGGCAAGCAAGTCACCGAGCATGGAGAGGCCTGAACGCGTGCAAGGTTTGTGCGACCTCAAACCGCCTGATACGGCCGCGGCCTTGCAGCAGTTTATGCGTGCCACCAACTGGATGCGAGCGAATGTCCCGTGCTACACTGAGCTTGTAGCTCCGCTGACGAAATTGTTGTATGTGGCGGCGAAATTGCCAATGCGGAGAAAGAAGTCCGCTTTGCGGCGAGTGTCTCTGTCGTCTGTCGGATGGTGCGACGAGCACCTGCAGTGTTTCGCACGCGTCAAAGACGTACTACGGCAAATGGTACCACTGGCCCATCATGACCCGGCGAAAATGGTTTGCCTGTACACGGATGCGAGTGAAGCGTATTTGGGGCGCCATGGCGACCCAGGTTATCTAGAACAATCTGGTACGCCCTCTGCCTGAGAAGCGGCATGAACCGTTGGCGCTCTTGAGTGGTGCGTTTCGTGGTTAGAGTGAGCGATTATCGATAGTGAAGAAGGAAACGTTTGCGGTCGTTGAAGCGTGTAAGCGTCTCGTGTACCTGCCAGTGTGTCCGGGCGGTTTCCGTTTGTTCACGGACCTCTGTAACCACGTGTTCATGCTTAACCCGCTAGGGACAAACTCGAACATGGCAGAATATCAAGCCCACAAGCTTCAGCGATGGGGGTTGACCATGACGACCTATCTCTACGTTGTTAACTGCGTTGCGGGTGAGGATAACGTATGAGCAAATCTACTCAGCCGCTCATGTGCCTCGATTGTTGCCAACCGAGTGGCTCGTATGTCCAAATGCGTTGGTATCGCCGCTGCAGTCAACCGAGTTCGATTGGCCATGTTGCACTTGTGCTGAGGTCGAGCGACTTGGCTGTTGAAGCCGATGTGAATTCCGAAGTGCATTGTGGGTTAGACTGCTATCGTCCTAATCCTTCTAATCATCCAGCGAGCGCGATTGGTCTGCGCTCTTCATCTATCGTTCTACATGTATCTCCACAGCAACCTTTGGCTGTGGACAGGTTGTCGTTCATGGTGTCGTCGGGGTTCGTGATTTGTTCAAGTGGGTTGGTCTTCCAGGGTCGTCGTGGCCGTTGTCGTGTGTCAACATCCTCAACAGGCCAACTGCCGATGTAATCACGAGCGTATAACGAGCCCATCCGGACCATGGTGCAATGTACGCAAGTACTCCTTGACCGACGCGAGTCTTGTGTGGATTCCAGACGACGCGGCGGACCCGCAAGTGAGCATATGCGTCGTTTCGCGTGCCGGCGTGGCCGGACACCGACGTGTGAACGCCACTGTTGCTATGGTGTTGTTTGAGTGGTCGACGCTCAAGACCGATGTGAAGAGCTTTGTGCAGGATTGTCTGCATTGTATGGTAGTTGACGGCGACAGATGCCGTGACCATGGGGTAATGCCTTGCATGCGACGCATCCAAATGAGTTGATTCACTTCGACAGGCTGTCATTGCCTGAGACAGCAGACGGTTTCAAGCACCTTCTGGTGATCAAGGACGGCATGAGCGGGTTCGTTCGACTGCATGCTAGCGGGTGTGTCACGTCACGAGCTTAGGCTGACGCACTGATGGACTATTTTGGCCTCTACCGACATTGGTGTCCGACTGTGGATCCTATTTCAAGAACGAGATGATGGAACGCATGTGGAAAGTCTAAATGCCTCACATCACCATTTTGTGACGCCACATTGCCCATGGGCAAACGGCACGGTCGAGGTGGTCAACCGATTGATTGTCCGTGCGTTGAAAGCGTTGTGCAGCGAATTGCGCCTGCGACCCAACGAGTGGTTGTCACTACT
>NW_008580272.1:0-1619 GCF_000520115.1 Aphanomyces invadans
TCAAGATGTTCTGAAAGTACCCGGCATACTTTAATTAAGTCAAAACAAGTGGAGAAAGGTTATGGACCAGAGTAGTATTTCCCCAGTGGTACTGGAGAAATATATTGAAATTTGTATTCTCAATAAGAATAACCCTCAGTAAGAATGGACAGTGTAAATGATATTGTCAAATCGATTCAAATTTGGAGTTCCAACTCGAATCCAATCGACTTAGCAAATCGAATTGAGAATCGCCTCAACTAATCAAAACGCATCATTTCATTTTCCTTCAATTGCTGCAGCAGTCTATTACGGCGATGGAGCTCACATAAAGCACCCCTCCGAGTCACCTATACATCACACGGTCTTCCCAGTCACCACCAGCTTCGACAGAGCAACCTGCCACGAATCTGTACCGAATGCGAGCCGGCATTGTCGTCAAGGAGACCGTCTATGGTCGAGACCACAGTGGAATGCGACTCCAGCCGTGTTCGAGGGAGCGTCTTGGGAGGCGATCAAGGAACGGATCTTCTTGTTTGCATGTCCGAACACTGTGTCATTAGCAAATCATGAATGCCGCCCCACGAGTCAGGTCTGTGTCTGTTCTCGGCTTGGCCACGAAGTCGACTGCACGTGCGAATGTGTGTGCAGCCGAGCAATGGTCCTGGTTTGCCAGGAAGACAGGATTATGTTCCAGGGTCCTAGCGTCCGGATGCTGTACTGCATTACGTGTGTAGTGAGGGGACGCCACTACCGACCGCGAAGTGAGGGAGGTAGCTTGGTAATGAAGTCACTTTTGGATTTGTCATCGAGGTCGCCGTTGTGAACACGGCAAGCCGTCGGTTTCGAACACTGGCGCAAGACAACAAAGAATTCTTTAGCTGTCTTGGGACACGCTAGCGAGTGTGAGCATGGAGTTTCCTACGAACGGCGACATCCGTGCTGAGGACGTGGAGCTCCCTGGTAGCGACCACGATGGCTCCGCTGCAACGCGAACCCGATCGGGACGATCAGCGAGCCCTGCGGCCCGTGCGCCGAGCATGGACCGTACTGAAGACCGCGGACGGAGTCGAAGCCAGACGACAGCGCGTCGGCTGTTTCGGTCTCCCGATCGACGTCGCCAACCGGTGGCGGTGGATGAGGCGTGGCCGTATGCCCGTGCGACGTCTACGCCCTTTGTGTCTGGCCAGACGACTCGGACGAGCTCGGAAGCGACGGCAGACGAACCGAATGACGTGGATATGGGCCAGTATGATGTCGTTGTTCGTAACGCCCCTGCCCTACCGAAAAACCCGGCGTTCAATGGATCCACGAAAGAAGAACGTCGAGCGTTTATGGCCGCGTACAACCTGTACATCAGCCAGACGAATGCTTTGACTGCGAATGGTGTTCGGCACATTGTGATGCCTGTGAGTGCGTGTATTGAGCCGATGACGAAACAACGTGTCGCCGAGTGGGACCTTTTTAAGGACCCTGACGACGTATCTGAGGCTGAGTGGATCGCATGGTTCAAGCAAGGCTACGTCGTGGACCCGCGTGCGTTGGATACGTTGAAGAAACGCATCAAGACCGCTGTGGTGTTCGACATGTCCATCCCGGACGCGGACTCTCGGATTGGTCGGATGCTGGACGGTCTGGCT
>NW_008580272.1:6276-7571 GCF_000520115.1 Aphanomyces invadans
GGACATTGCGGCCAAAGCGGCGGACTCCCGCAAGAAGACCGCGCTGACCCGGGTGGCTCTGAGTTCCGTCGGATGGTGCGATGATCACCTTGAACACTTTGAGCGGGTCAAGACTAGTGTTGCGTACATTTGATAAAACATTTTAAATGCAGTAATTTAAAAAGGTCCGAAAAAATGGGCATCTTCTATTCCGGTCCAGCTATTTCTGCGGACTTCGCAGTCCAGCCTGCGCTGCAGTTGTATTACTGTACATTCCAAGTGTTTCCTTCGCGATGGCTTTGTCTGGCGCCTGCGCATGGGCTCGCGTTCGTGACCGGCCCATTCTATAACGCCTTGCGCCTGAACATGACAAGTATCCATGGCGGTGCATTCCTCAACCTGGGCCAGGAGTCGTTGATGGGCCAGTGTCGCGTGGCATTGGAGCGGATTGCCTCTGTGCGCGGCATCACGCGTGATGTGTTGCTGGAGCAGTTCTCGTACTTTTAAGCCATGCGCATTGAAGGAACTCACCTGCACTCGGCGCAGTGCGACGAGGAGGAGTTGGCTGTTCTGGCGAATGTGCTCGTCGAGGTCCACAGCAACCCAGCTGGCGCTGTCGGCGGATAGCGCAATCACAAGACGAACAATCGCGTTCGGAGCTAGCAGCGCGTTCGCCTCGGCAGTGGCAAGTGCGAACGCCAGGTAGCTATCGCGTTCAATTCGGCGCAGCTGGAGCGGGCGTTGCGTAAGAGGCGCAATGACCCGTACTTAATGCAGCTGGCCGCCACTAGGGTCGACAATGGCCAACGATCGAGTGGAGCAAGATGAAGAAGTGGACGAGGAGGATATGGAAGACGGTGAGGATGACGAATTCCGCAATGTTGATTACCCAGCTATGATTCTCGACCAATATTTGGGCGACGATGAGCACAGTGAGGAATTGGTCATGGATGAGTGAGTTGTAGATCCGATGCAGGCGGCCTAGGTGAGGCTAGGCGTGAAGTCCAATATCGAACGATTCTAAACGTTTCTGAAATGTTTTAAAACGTTTATAAAACGACGTTTTTTCGGAAGTATTCTAAATGCAACACTAGTCAAGACGACCCTGAAGCGGAAGGTTCCGCTGGCTCACCCAGATCCTGCCAAGATGGTGTGTCTGTACACGGACGCCAGCGAAGGATTCTGGGGTGCGATAGCGACGCAGGTGCCGCTGGAGGACCTGGCGTTGGCCGCTGCTGATCAGCGTCACGAGCCGTTGGCTTTTTTGAGCGGCGCGTTCCGTGGGTCAAGCGAGCGATGGCCGATTGTGGAGAAGG
>NW_008580272.1:15546-16355 GCF_000520115.1 Aphanomyces invadans
TTGCCCCTTTCAGAGGCCCAGGATGGTCTGAAGTACGTCCTGGTGGTCAAGGACGACATGAGTGGTTTCGTTAGACTGCATGCAAGTGCGACGGCTACAGCTGCAGAGACAGCCGCTGCTCTGATGGAGTGGTTTGGACTCTTCGGTGTGGTGAACACGTGGGTCTCTGACTGCGGGTCACACTTCAAGAACGACGTGTTCACGCGGATGAGTCGCATGTTTGGTGCGCACCTCCATTTCGTGACGCCGCACTGTCCTTGGGTGAAAGGATCGGTTGAGGTTGTCATCCGGATTATCGTTCGGACCCTGAAGGCCCTGTGCAGCGAACTACATTTGCAGCCTTCCGAGTGACCGGCGCTACACCCTATGGTGCAGAGTGCACTAAACCAGCAGCCTGTAGACCGTCTGGATGGGATATCACCGGTCACAGCGTTCACCGGTTTGCCTGCGACGCCCCCTTGGTTGGTCTGGCCCACCAGGATATTGTCCAGGATGGTGACCAGGACGTGTCCATCGATTGGGTCATCAAGTAAGAGGCAATACGTCATATCACTGAGCTTGCTGAGGCCCGCACTGTGATGCACAAGCATGTTGCCGAGACAGCTGCGCAGAAGCGTGCAAAGGCCCGAAAGTACAGATCTGGACGACGCGCTGTCAAGTTCGAGAAGTTTTCACTGGGAGGCTTCGTCCTAGTGGCTAGAGCGCTGCAGCATCCTGCAAACTTACGTTGCGTTGGAAAGGACCATACCGTGTCGTGAAGGTGGTCTCGGACCACCTGATGGAGGTGCAGCAGCTTGTGCCACCCGGCG
>NW_008580272.1:28348-34305 GCF_000520115.1 Aphanomyces invadans
ACTTTTGGATTTGTCATCAAGGTCGCCGTTGTGAACACGGCAAGCCGTCGGTTTCGAACACCGGCGCAAGACAACAGTGTCCCCCGACGAGCCAACACTCAACGACTTAGATGAGTTCATCACAAAAATCAATAGTATTCAGTTTTGTATGGTATACTTCTTATTTTAGTATTTTTGGAGGCAAGTCGATTCAGCAAATCGACTCAGAAGTCCAAATTTCACTGAAAAAGACAATATATACTGGAGTATATTCAAGCAAATGCTGACTTGAGGTTCATATCCATGATGATAGGTAGAAAATAGCCCACTTCATGCGAAGCCACGACCACCAGAATCCTGTTGAGCCACATCGGCGTGAAATATTTGATCCACAAATCAAATATCGCCTTAAGGCCACGTCATACATAATCTGACCATTCTGCATGTTACATGAGCCTTGCGCAAGTGAAAGCTAATGGAAGCCACATCGCCCTAGCGCTGCCTAATGCATAGTTTCTAGAAAGCGAACATTCTCGAAGTCTAACTTACATCGGCTTAATCAATCACTTTCCAATTTACACTCATAATCCTACAACAAACACTGCAGTAGTCCCCCGGAATAGGGAACCTTTGCTCCCAATACGTTTTTAGGGGTATTACCTCAAGACAAGTACTAGTATAAAGTCATAGAGGAATTTTAGATGGGAAATTGTAATCGGATTGGTCGAACTAAATCATATGGTATTGGAAATGGATGGAAAAATGGACATCATATTCGAATCAGGAAGGGCTGATAACCTGGCAACCTCCAGAAGACAAAACCACCATCAACGACAACGTTAACATTCCTTAGAGGTTACGCATACTATCAATCAACTCATAAACCTCTTCATTCAATATACCTGTGTGGCGCCAGCAATTCACACACATTGTATCTTGCGTGACAAATTGCCAGGCTTCCTTGGTCCATTCCAACGCTTGCAACAAGGTCACTTCGTGCAATTTGTTCACACGAGGTGCAAAGTTCTCCTTGTCAAACTCATCTGCTGTTTCGACCAATTTGTCGAATTTCTCCACCAAGTGTAGAGCCCTCAATGCGCCAATCTTGCTCTTGAAAGCCTGGATAATTCCAGCATCCTGCGGATGCTTATCTATCGTCGGTCCGCTCACGCCTGGTCCAGTTGGTGAGAAATTGTGTATGCTTTACAAACCTGATGCATCAGTATTCTGGTCATATATAGTCAAAAGAGCGATTGAAACCTTCCACTCTTCGCACTTATTACCTCTGTCCGAAAAAGATTGCAACAATTGAAAATATTGAAGTTCATGAATGATTGCAACAATACCTATCTTAAAAAGTATTACATTGCAATATGTACTGAGAAGTATATATTCAAGTCCAATAGCTGGGCCAATTCAACACCTGATTCCTCCTGAAGCTTGTCGCTAACAATGAGTTTTTCAGTTTTTCCAGCTAGGAGCTAAAATCACACATCTCCAGGGCTTCATATACTTCTACTGCCAGTTCCTCGAACTTCGCACTAACGACAGTCTCATCCAACTGCTGGAGTCCTGCTTCAACGATGTCACGATCGGCAGGGAGATCATGGGTCATCTCTGAGCACATCATACGGATAATACCTGGGTTATCTGGAAAAAGTTGTTATCCGTACATCCGGATAAAAGTTGATTTGAAAAAACAAATGAGAAGCCCTTCTTATTTAGGATAGAGTGAACATGATCCAATCCAACGTAGATGACTTAATTGGTTGAATTCTGGTGCGAACGTGTTTGGTATTCAGCTCTCTCTCCCCCTTCCGTTCATATATTTGAATTCAAAATACTCATCTGTCAAGGCTTTCATTTTCAAAATATCTGATTGTTGCAATCATTTACGGACAGAGGTAGTATTTATCCAAGACATGAGTTGACTCTCGAGTTGTGGTAGGTGCGGTAGATGCGCTGTCTTATGTGACGGATGGACATCCTTTTGATCAGCCTGGCTTTTAAGCCACCTCGACATTGTCGACTTTTTGGGCACACGTGGAAGGCCAAATGTGTTCCGAGCCCTTGGCGCAAATCAGTACCTCTCATGCTGGGATACGACATGTGGTGCTGAAGCAGTGTACGCTTTTCCACAATTGTAAGTCTCATCCTCGTCGACTGTGTCGGCATTGTGATTGCCTAGTGTTTCGACTCGACATGTGTTGCAACATTTAATTGCTGTGCGTTTAAAATATGAAAATGCCTCTTGGAATTTATTTTGCATTCCTTCACTATTGTATATTTTTTGCGAGGATATAGAGTTTTGGCGGGTGCCCTATTTCGGGGGACTACTGTACAATACTACACCACTGCCCATTCAAAGCTGCCAAATCAGCATTCAATGTGGTTCCGAAGTTACAATATCTTCGAGCGTCGAAGTAGATCTGGAAACTATTTCATTCAAAGCGGTTTAATCTGCAATCAATGTGTCCAACCTGTAAATTGTACTAGTAATTCGATCGAAACATTGACAAAGGTATGCTATTGGCGGGCGCGCCAAACTCACGCGACACCATTACCCACACACAATCAAAAGATGCCAACAGAAGCCGAGAAAACTTGTGTCATGGCATCTCAAGACATTTAGATACGAGATCGTGTTGCAACGGGGACGGCAGTTCCACGAACAATGGCGGTGTGCGTGCGTAGAACCTGATGCTAGACAAACTACACGTCGCCCTCAAGAAGAAGCTCGTGCTGTCGTGGGTCGTGTCGATTCGATTCATGCTGCGCCTCCTGTCGACAAACTACCAACAGTACAATACTTTAGCTGATTTGTCATGTGTGAAAAAAAGTGACAAGGCAAATGGCAGAGAAACAGAATCACTCGGTAATATTATCGTCGGCGAAGAATAGAAAATCAAATGCATAGAGACTTTAAGTTTAGCATGGTTTTGTAACGTGGGTAGATATGATGCGCAAAAGTAGATACATGAAATTCCGCAATTTATCGTTTTTTGAGTTATGACTGTTCGTTAATGCTGATGTAGTCAAGAGAACGCACAACAGTGAATCCGACGACTTCCTCACTTTTCAATTCGACTTCTCGACATCATCCGGATACGGGATCCGGATATGCTGTGGCCCCCAAGCAGCCAACGACGAGACCCCATGGATCCTTCAGGACGTCGGGCCCCATTGGGAGCAATATCAAAAGGACCACGCGCAGTAGTCGTGGGACCGCCTCGGCCTAGCCCATTGATTTGCTGCGCCGGATACCGGCGTTTGTCTCTGTTTATGGGTGTGCCAGGCGATGAGGTCTATGTTGTCTTCTTTGCTGACCAGGTATGACACCAATGCAACGATCAACACCATGGAAATGAATCATGCAATTATTGATTAGGATTGGGATTGTATTCAAGCTGGCCGCAGGTGTCCGTCAAGTCGGAGGTATCATCCAACTCTACGACAGGCTTGCCTCCAATTCTCATGATGTGAATGATAGAATCAATGTCTTCTGAACGGTCTTCGAGTAGAGCCTCGGAGGTGTTGCTTGGTATGGCATCAATGATGTTGCACTTTTCGAACCCACGAATGATTGTAGACCGCGGCAACGATTCCCACGCTTCGTTTACCCATTCAACGAGCTGCTCGCGGCCGGGTGGGCGAAGCTTGAATGTTTCATTCTTCCCTTGATCTTGGATCTCATGGTGCATGTAGGTCACCCACTTCAAGCGCACTGTCACCTTAAGAGGCTTCATCCAAGCAACATCGGCTGGCTGGCACATCCAAGTGAAGGTAGGTGGAGTCTTCTCGAGCACAATATTCATTGTGTTTGCGCACTCGATGACGTCTTCGCTGAAATGTGCACTAAAATCGTCCCACAAGAGTAGGATCGCGTTCACATCTTTGCCTTTGCGATGGCCGAAGTGGTAGTGAAGGAACTGTTTGGAAATCTCACTGTTCCACCATGCCGTAGGATTGCCAAACAAGCGGAAACCGGGTGTCGTTCGTGCAGCTCTTCAATTTCGGGCTACACTCGTGGTCACCAACCCATTTCGCAGGGTAAGGTTTTCAACCACTTTCGCCTTGATTGTTGACTCTTTTGACTTTAGGACTAAGAACAAGGAATATTTGTTCACCTTGGTGTCGCCCAGCACCTTTGCTGTCATTCGATCTTTCTCGTTGCCGGCGCATCGCACCCAAACGGTCTTCGCTCCACACTTGTCAATGGTTTGGTTCGGTATGTACTCGAAGTTGATGCCGGTTTGATCAGCATTGTAGATCTCGGTAATGTTCTTAATCTTGAATAAGTTGTCGGACTCGTTTACTGAACTCTGCCAAGGCTGCGTCGCCTTGCGCCAGGCTAGCTTGCTCGGATCTCGTCTTTCTTCGCATCGCTAGCTTCCAACCCCTTTGTAGATCCCGTAATCCAAGAATACATACTTGCTTTGACTGAGTGGGGCTTAGTCCAACGTCTTAGCCATTTCTAGAGCTTTACATTGCAGCAAAAACCTGCTAACAGGATGCCTTGGGATCGAAGTTCTTGTACCCAATGCGCGACTAGTTCTTCATGCTCTCTTGAAAGAGTAGTTGCCGTCCCAACTTTTAGGTGGACGTTGATGGATGTTTTGCCATGTTGGTCATATGCGGTCGACTTTTTTCCCATCGAATGGTGCGTTTTTGTGCTGATCTACGAGCTACGCCCTGGGCACCGCAGAAGAACGTGTCCAACGCCGATTCCATTGAGTGCTGCTTGCGCCAGTTGATGATGTGGAGCTGCTTCGCATAGCTGATGTACAATCGCTTATGCTGTGGTGGACCACTTCGGTGGCAGTTTTTGACGGATGGTCTTCCGGTAGCATTTCTGTGAGGTGTTTTGGTGCCAGGCTGAGCCATGAGTGATTTACAAATGCGTTTTCCCGCCAAATGGCCCTCATGTCGTTCCTTTAAAATTGATACTTAATTGTCTTTCGAGGGACAGCAATGATGAAGGGCCTTGCATATTTTTATAATGGAAACTACAATACTTGAAGGGTAGTTTCTGTTTACACATGACAAATCAACTAAAGTATGCACCACGATGCCCCCACATCGGCGGCCTGCGACTGCGTATTCAGAGACGATTCGCATTCTGTTGTACGACCCGGGCCCTGAGGCCAAGGTGCAAGCCACCCAACGTAAGTATCAGTCCAACACTATCACCATGGGCGCGGCATCGGTCACCTCGATGGAGGTATCGTTTGACGCGGCGCGGACATTGTTTACAGCATGCTGGGCAAGGCAACGTTCCCGCAAAGAATCGTCGATGACACGATCAAACCCGCCGTTGTCAGTGAAGCCGAAGTTCGTTTTGCCCCGTCCTTCCCCCAACGGGCCAACGATGTTACCTAGGTGGATGCCGGCGCGATCGTTGAACACGTTGCGGCATCTGACATCCCCGACCTGCTCTACACCATTGCCCGTTCAATGTGGCCAAACCAGCAATCAATGTGGATTCGAAGTTTTAATTTCTTCGAACGTCGGAGTACACCTGGAATCTATTTCATTCAAAGTGGTTTAATCTGCAATAGTCATTATGCCTCGCACTTATGCTTGCCTAAAAATAATAGATGAATACGTACTTGCGCCGGCGTCCCCCAACTTGGACTAACCAATGATCCAATGAATACGTTTCGCAGTTCTAGAATAAATATATTTAGCTAAAAGGGGACACTTTATATAAGCCTTATATAAGAGCGAAAAATGATCAAAATGCCTTATATACACATAAACTATACATCCGACATTTATCCGACCATTTTGACCACCCTATTGGTCATCCGACATGGTTTTGTTGACTTATTGGTCAATATTCCTAAACTGTTCATGATTGGACGATTGGCGTGTCGGGCACACGCATAATCCGTGGCATATACGGATAACAAGGTATGGTTGGCTAATAATCCTCATAAACCTATCTGCTATGAAGCCAACATCCCGTCAAGTTCCGT
>NW_008580273.1:0-2611 GCF_000520115.1 Aphanomyces invadans
TGAAAGAGCACGCGGCGCGTCCCGGTCGTCGCGTGCTTCAACTAGCCAAGGCGCTGTCGGTGGCGCACATTCCTCAGCGTCCGCAGCGCCAACTGGCGCGATTTATCGTCCAGGCCATCGAGTATAGCAACGAAGTCGTGGTGCAAGTGTACAATCCAGCGTACGTCGATCTACAGAGTATCGTGCATCGTCTTTAGGCTCCAGAAGAACATGAACGGCGATGGGGCGCTCATATATGCGGCGTGTATAGAGATTCCCGGACGTGGTGCTTTCCGTCTACGTCCAACCAGCTACGTGACTTGCATGCGGTACGGCATCGACCACTGGCATCTTTTCCATTCAACCCCGAGTTCTTGACGGGCTTAGTTGATTCACACTTTGCGAGTTGTTTCCGTTCTACCCCACGGCCAGTACACGGTCGTGCCATCAAGCGATGTCGACCAACTCCTGCAATCGCATGTCGTTGTCGAGCTCCAGCGTCACATTCGACGAAAACTTGCCCAGCAACGCGTCCAAGATCTCGCCATCCATCAGTGGCTGCGTTTGCAAGTCAAGAACCGATATCAATACGTGCATGGTCCATCAGGTACGCCGACTCGGTCCGTCAAGTGTAGAGTTGACCGTCTCTACTCTTGCGATCCAGGGCTGTGGCGCGACGCGTCAAAGCCCCGCATGCTACGCAACGCAACGCCTGTGAATGCCATGCGAGAATGGTACTTCGTGCTCAATTACACCCATACCAGAGTGCCGTACGCGCACTACATCTACCCTCGACGCGCTGCCATCTCGCGCAAGTCCCAGGTCGATGCGGCTATGCTTATCCAAGTACGGTAATCTACGCACGAGGCATGGACTTGCCAACGCATCGTGTAGACGTGGCTTCGCAACCAAGGACACAATCGACGCCTCTTTGACTGCGTCCGCTCCATGATCAACCTGCACCAATTTCACGTGCGGTGGCAAGTGCAGAGCCAAGGCCCGCCAACTCCCCACATCACACGACTTTTGCTCTATAAAGCGATGTGGTTGCACCTCTTTCACGTGAGCTATCCGTGGCAAGACACTCGTCAACGTGCTGAGATATTTATGTCTAGGCCGACGTAGCTGGCGCGGCGCCTCTCTACGACGACGTAGCACGCTTGTTCGTGTGGCACGACGGGGTTCCGCCGTCCGAAGTGGCTCTCGTACTTTGTGTCTGCGCGGTCTTTTGGCTTGCGACTTGTCATGACGAGAGTTCCATAGGCCGACGGCAGCTAGCCTTGACATACTTGGGCAAATACCGACCGCAGCTCGATGCTGCAGACGTTGCTTCTTCCACTAGAGGATTCCATCAATAAACGTCCGCAAGGCAATCAGGTCAATGGTAATCTGAGGATTCGCGAGGGCTGCCAAAGCTGGTGGCATTGCAACACCAGTGTAGATAAGAGCAAATGGAAACGAAATCGCAAGTGGAGGCAATCGAGGATAGCCAAATGCCACTTCTTCATTGGGCTGACCACGCTGGCACAGGATTGCCACTCGATTGGATGAGGCAGCATCGATTTTAATTCCAATCGCCACCTGGACAGTAGTGTTGTGCATCCAACGGTGCAGTTTTGCACGAAGGTCACCAAGGCGTTCATTCTTGTAGGCGATTTCAACGATAACGTTGGGATATGGTTGGTTGGGTGCACACTCCAGCACTGCTCCTCCAATCGTCACACCCGCTGGATAAATACACGTGTCTGGTTCTTGACCACGATCTCCAGTGCGGCATGTTGGATCAGTTGCAATTTCAACAGTTTCCAACAGGTCAAAGTCATTCCCGGCCCTTCCGACTTGATCGCGGATGGTGGTTGCGATTCGACCTGCTGTTCTAGCGTGAACGCCGGAAGATATGCTGTAAATGACCACTCGTCCTTTCTCCGTTCCATCTGCAAGAGGCTCAAAGACCCACCGTCGCACACGCCCTTCGTTGCGGTTGAGCCATCCTTGGAAATCGTCCCACGTGATGGCCTCACACAGAACGACAGGTCCCCAAAAAGCATCGCCATCGTCATCGATGTTTGGCGCGTTGGCGGGTGGGTCGTTCCAGATGATTTGCAGTTCCTTCATGGCCTTGTCACAATCTGACGCGTGGATGACTTGTTTTCGCCGCCGTACAATTTGCGCTTCTGCTGGGACCAACTCTGTGTCATGTGTCGTGCGTGGATCGCGTTGGTGGATGTCTGGTATTACCACCAAAGTCAAAGCGTGGTTTCATCTTGCTCTCATTTGCGAGCATCTCGAAATGAAAGGGATATTTTCAAGAGAATTTGGGATCTGCTGTCTGATTGGCTAGTTTGAAACTACACGTCACCGATTGGAAGATTCTCATTTATCCGGATGGATCACGTCCCAGCTGGTCCATATTTATCCCGATAAATGCAACCCAAAACGTTTCTACCTCTGTCCAGGGATGATTGCGACTTGAAATTCGATAGACTTAAACATATTGGATTCTGTATCCATTTCACACTACTGAATCTGAAAATCTAAAAAAATACTACGTAGTATTGGTCAAGCCAATCTCACACAACGGCAAAAGATTTCATGTGACGCATTGTCATTTCCGAGCAAATGAGAATTCCAA
>NW_008580273.1:13412-22991 GCF_000520115.1 Aphanomyces invadans
TACATTGATGGCATAAAACAAGTGGTGCTGCTGAAGCCGCAGTTTCGACGCGCGCTCGAGGACATCGCCCACGTCTTTCGCCCACACATGGACTTGACGTTTCCTTGCGCTGCCAACACCACCGCAAGTACCGAACACTCCACAAACATGGACGACGACAAGTTGCTTCTGACCACCAACTTTGTCCTACACCGGTTCTTCTTTGCGCATGTGCTGTCGCATGCACCCTTGCCCGTGCAAGACGCCATATTTGGTTATGCTACCGACGTGGCCTTGACCGAACTCATTCAAGACCACTGCGCGTTGTTGTTTGTCCAGTCCAGGGTCCGGATGCAATGGTGGCGGCAAAGGTAATGAGGGGCAGTGTTGTCGGAGAGACTAGCTGACCGCACGGATGACCAGATTCTTGAAGCGGCGACGACAAACCGTCTTGATTCAAGCCACGTGGCGTCGGTTCGTCTGCAGGAGAAAGTACCTCTACGATCAAGCCATCCGCGCTCACCACGCTCGACTTGGCCTCGAAATGGAATGTGCAATGCGACTGCTGATGTGCCTCCGTCGCGCGGTACTCCACCGACGCATCCGTGTACGAGAAGCGGCCAGTCAGAAAGTCGACCGTGCGATTTTGGCCTTTGCATACGACCACCATCGGTCCCGTCAAAAGATCGCTACGTCCGTCATTCGCCCGCTACCACACCACCAGGAAGCAAGTCATATCCGTGCGATGACATCCTTCGCTTGTGGTTGCAGCTGTGGCCGACGGCGTCGTCACCAAGGCAAGGTGGTTGCGCTCTTCAGCCGCCACAGCCAGACTTTTGTTCGATTTGTCCTGCAAATCCACTCGCACCCACACACTTCGTCGTTGCAATGGCTGACTGCGTACGATGCCAGAGACTCGTCCGTCCATGTTATCCCGTTGGCCACGCAAGTACTTCACCGAATTGTTCCCAAGACAGAGCGGTCGACCATCGGCAACGACCTCGTCCGTCGGCTCGAGTTCCACGGGATGTCGCTTCGCCTAAACATGAAAGAGCACGCGGCGCGTCCCGGTCGTCGCGTGCTTCAACTAGCCAAGGCGCTGTCGGTGGCGCACATTCCTCAGCGTCCGCAGCGCCAACTGGCGCGATTTATCGTCCAGGCCATCGAGTATAGCAACGAAGTCGTGGTGCAAGTGTACAATCCAGCGTACGTCGATCTACAGAGAGTCGAGCATCCAGTTTAGGCTCCAGTAGAACATGAACCGCGATGGGGCACTCATGTCTGCGGCGTGATTAGAGATTCCCGGACGTGGTGCTTTCCGTCTACGTCCAACCAGCTACGTGACTTGCATGCGGTACGGCATCGACCACTGGCATCTTTTCCATTCAACCCCGAGTTCTTGACGGGCTTAGTTGATTCACACATTGCGAGTTGTTTCCGTTCTACCCCACGGCCAGTACACGGTCGTGCCATCAAGCGATGTCGACCAACTCCTGCAATCGCATGTCGTTGTCGAGCTCCAGCGTCACATTCGACGAAAACTTGCCCAGCAACGCGTCCAAGATCTCGCCATCCATCAGTGGCTGCGTGTGCAAGTCAAGAACCGATATCAATACGTGCATGGTCCATCAGGTACGCCGGTGCGACTCGGTCCGTCAAGTGTAGAGTTGACCGTCTCTACTCTTGCGATTCAGGGCTGTGGCGCGACGCGTCAAAGCCCCACATGCTACGCAATGCAACGCCTGTCAATGCCATGCGGGAGTGGTACTTCGTGCTCAATTACACCCATACCAGAGTGCCGTACGCGTACTACATCTACCCTCGACGCGCTGCCATCTCGCGCAAGTCCCAGGTCGATGCGGCTATGCTTATCCAAGTACGGTAATCTACGCACGAGGCATGGACTTGCCAACGCATCGTGTAGACGTGGCTTCGCAACCAAGGACACAATCGACGCCTCTTTGACTGCGTCCGCTCCATGATCAACCTGCACCAATTTCACGTGCGGTGGCAAGTGCAGAGCCAAGGCCCGCCAACTCCCCACATCACACGACTTTTGCTCTATAAAGCGATGTGGTTACACCTCTTTCACGTGAGCTATCCGTGGCAAGACACTCGTCAACGTGCTGAGATATATATGTCTAGGCCGACGTAGCTGGCGCGGCGCCTCTCTACGACGACGCGGCACGCTTGTTCGTGTGGCACGACGGGATTCTGCCTTCCGAAGTGGCTCTCGTACTTTGTGTCTGCGCGGTCTTTTGGCTTGCGACTTGTCAGGACGAGAGTTCCATGGGCCGACGGCAGCTAGCCTTGACATACTTGGGCAAATACCGACCGCAGCTCGATGCTGCAGACGTTGCCCTTGTCCACGAGAACTTTTACCACTGGGCTGTTGTGAACCACCCATTGTCATCCGTGGCTGTCCTTTCCTTTGCAATCTATATCCATCTCGTCCGAGGGGATCGAAAGGGCGCCGAGGCTCAGTACACAACAGCGGTCGCTTTGCATCATGCCGAAAAGCTCGTCGACATGGTGCGCAATAGTCTTCCTCGTCGCAGCATCATTACAATGCCGTCGTAGAATTGTCGATTGGCGTGTCCAACGGAGGCATCGAATTGGCACATCGGCCCCACGTTGGACGAATTTGAGTACCCCTTGCGACCGCACGATCGCCACGCGAGGACAAACCCAGTCCTCGTGCTTCAAGTACAACCAGCGCCTCGTTTGTAGTACTTTGTCACGGTTTACTCTAGCGGCGCTTCCGACACACCCGACAACACTTTCTGCACATGCCCAGCATCTCCGCCGCGGTGCGGGCCATTGCCGTGAACGCGCGTATTGCTCGCCAGGTGCAAGAAGCCACTTCGCTGCCCCAAACTGAAAATGTCGCCGACTACATCTGGTACACGCATTTTGTTCGGGTAAGCTTCTCGAACAATTGCTCTCTCGAGGCTGTGCAACCACACGTTTGTCGGCTCAAACTTGGGACAGCACACCCCTCAAGCGATAGCAGCTCTGTACGACAGCCACATGACGCTGCCTCGAGTTCGATGCGGGTTTGCACTGTGGCTGCTTGTTCTCGCCACGCCAGGGAGTACGTCAAGGGCCGTGCGTCTCCTGTCCGACAACGATGGCCTTTCCAACGCCGATTTGCACGACATGGAACTGAACTTCCTCCGCCATGTCGTCGTCAACAATCCACTCGACGTTCGGGGCCTGTTAAACTACGCCCTCTTTGCTCAGTTTGTGCTGCAAAAGTTTGGCATGGCAGAACGATTGTTTGCCTTGGCGGTGGCCCGTCCTCAAGACAAGGACTTTCCGCTGGCGTTAAAGGTGTGTCGATCTATCCCGTTGGGGTTATAGCTTCTCTCCGACTGGACGATGCACATGTCTAGCTGTCGTTTCGATTCCAAAAGCATCGGCTCCCATCCAGTGTATCGCCTGGGCGTGGCCCCACGCACGCCGTGTACGTCGACAAGACCACGCAAACCCTCGCGACCATCGGAGCGTGGAGTCGGCTGTGTTTCCGTGTCCAGCAGCAGTACCCCGTTTACTTTTGGTCCTGCGCCACCGTGCAACTACCTCGGCCATTCCAACAGTCTCTGAATAGGTGTCATGCCTTGACTCTGCAGCGAGTGTGGGAGCACCGTCTCGAGCTGCCCCAAGTCCCCAACAATGTCCGTGCATTCGTTCGACAACTCCAGATGTGCCAAGCGACTACTCGTCTCCAAGTACATCGATTTGGACCTCTCGATTGTGGTGGCTGATGTAACCAAGGTTTGGGGACGACGGTGGCTCGAACGCAAGCACTTTCTCGGATTCCGCAACTTCCCCAAGCTGTCTGTCGGTGTCGTGGAAAGCGCATTGACTTTACACTTCATGGAGGTGCACTTGCAAAAATCTCTCGCCAGGGCATCCGATCTTGACTCGTTGTTGATGGGATTCCGCAGGGTAACTGGAACAAGGCTGCAGCTGCATATGTTGACGTGCTGTACGCCGAGCCTTGGAATGCCGTGGCGACAGGAGGGCTACTGATAGCGCAGCGAGCAATGATGATGCAAGAACGAAGCAGCATCTCAAGCATCCGTTGGCAGAGATGGACGCAAGTGTACCGTCGATTTCATCACATCCTGGCTGACCGCACGGACGGAGTGCAAGTTCTCCTTCGATGGGCTCGCCTCGCGCTGACCGCACAACCGGCCTCGGCCCACCCATCCCTCGAAATGTCATCGACGGCACTGTCGACACCGTGGTGGCGGTGGTTGAACTACGCTCTCTGTCTCCAATGCATAGCAAAAGAGTTTGAATTGTCCGAGGGCGTTTACAGAAAGTTTTGCCGTCCAAGTGAACCGGTGGCCACTTTGGACCTGTTCTCGTTGGTATGTCTTGGTCGACCCCTTCACGCAACAACGCATTGACCTTCCAATTCGTAGCTGTACCGTGACTTTTTAAGCCAGCGCGGCCGCAAGCAGCTCTTCATGGGGGCTTCCCCACCGATTGACAGTCGCAACACCGCTCGTTTGCTCCCACATCCTCCCGGGTGGAAGCTCCGTGATCCGACATGGCAGCGCGTCCAGTCGAATCAACACGTGTATTGGTAAGCGCACAAAGTTGGCTCGACCGACGGCAAGCGGGCTCATCTACCTACATCCAGGCGACAAGATGCGACATATCGATGCAAGTGGCGCGTCGATGTCAGCGTTGTCCCAGAAGCTGCCGACGTGGCTGCCCAAACGATCCAAAGACGTGTGAGAAAGCGATGGGGCACCTTTCATTTTCCCCTCTTTTCCATTGCGCTTGGTCGAACTCGACTGGACGTCGTCAGGACCAGTCTACCATTGTGGTCGCTCTCAGCAGCGACCCCCGAGGCAGGCAACCGAGACTGCGTGTTTCGTCATTTCGTGCATAAACTGGTCGTGCAGGTTGGTTGGTTTGTCCATGCTGTTCATGTGCCATTCATGGATATCGTAGAATGCGGACGTGGCTGGCGAGATCGACGATGCGTGGGCAACAGACCCTCTCCTGTGCCCCATCGGCGTCTTGGCATGCTTTACGGACCTCCAGACGTCCCACGTCAGGAGTACGTCCATGCTTCTTGCCCTGGAGACACTGTATCGCTCCAACTCGGAAGCCAAAGCGATGTGGGACAAACATGGGCTTCCGTTCTTCGAATGGGCACACGCTCAGAATCCCATGTCTCCCCGACCTGTACTATTTCTTGCCCTCATTGCTCAGTACATGCAAGGTGACGTCGCGATGGCTCACCGCCTCTACCGACGATGGCGAGATTTGTCCACCGACGGGCCGCTGGCAAAGGCGGCTGTATATTTTGTGCGTGCATCGACCCTGCAAATGCGACTCTGTCGATTCTCGCTAACTCGGTGATGTGATAGCATTGGCGGCAGCTTGAACGGTCAGCGCCACACATGTTGTCGCGACGTACGCTGCAAGACGCGGTCGTTGTGGCATCTACTGCTGGCCATCCATTCCAACGGGCACGAGTGTGGGAAGGGCAGTATGTTTGGTACCACCGCCCCATTCATCCATCCATTTGGTAAATGTCATGGTTCGAAAGGGTCAACACCGTCACCGAACGCGTTGTCGTCCACTCGACACGTTTGCTCTTCCGCATTCCCATCGCGCGGAGCAATCGCGACGACGTTGTCTGTCGCATTCAGGTAAAGATTGCTCCACGTTTTCCGGTTTCCACAATGTCGTCCATGCAGCGCTTCCTCCGACAATTTGGACCCCCCGGATTCCACCGAACGTGCCATCAAAATGGTATTTCTCGACGCATCGGATGGTTGTACATGGCGCCGCACCCGCCGCAAGATGACTGCGAACACTCGTCCAACATGTTGTCGCCAGTCCTGTGGCTTCAACGAGGTTTCCACCGATGGTGTGTCCTGGTACATCCATGTGTTGTCCAATGCCATGGATTGAGCCAATGTCTAGAACGACCTGCACGGCGGCTTGGCGATTTGGACTCGAGGTCGAGTGCAGTTTCCGAAAGACTTGGCGCTGACTCAAGTTATTTCGCTGGCTACCATGGTGACCAAATGCGATATTCACAACCTCCATGCCATGCAGCTGATCCATTCGTCCCACCACTTGAAACAGTCCCCTTTCGCTCGAGGGGAACTTGCCTGGGACTGCCTCTACTGGACGCTCTTGACCACACGTTCCCCCGAGACTGCGACGCAAGTTCGATTGATGCTGGCCATGGCAAGTTTGCATTTATTCAAGCAATTGGCAGACGCCCACGCTTGGTGCATTCGGGCGTTTGGCACCTCCTGTCCCCGTCACTACCACGAAGTAAGCATCAGCTGCATTGCGCGTGGAGCCAAGAGATGTTGAATGGAATGGCGCGGGCGATGATGGAACTAATGGTGGTTCGTAGATGCTTGAGCGATTCTTCGTACACTACCACGACGCGATCAAGGAATTCGGTCCATCCAACCACATGCAGCTCACGGCAAATTTTGTTCTTGGCGCTCCTTCGACGACAGAGTGGCAGCAATACAGCATGGCGTCGTGGCACCACCCAAAAACCTATTACGTGCACACGAAAACTGGCAAAGCATACTGGGCAAAACCTATCCCGATGCCGTCCGTGCCGACTTCCCAACAGACCGTCGCTGCCAAAGTGTTGCAAGTACGACAAGCGATATCTACCTGGCCTCAAGACAATATGTGCAGGCGTTCTGGCGGTCGCGCGGGAGTTTGTGGCGCCAACTACGCCGCCTTTACCTGCCACAACTAGCACAAGCCACACAGGCGCATCGTAAAGTTGAGACTTCCATCGAGCGTGCATTAGCTGTCCATGCTCTCAAGGGCGACGTTCCAGCAGCAACGTTGATGTATTCGGCGATTCTGTCTGTGCAACCCGACAATGTGATTGCCATGCAGTGCTTGGCGCTCTGCTATCTCGCATCGGAGTCGCCCCTCCACCAGGTACGCGTGCATGTGCGTCGCAACGACAAGATCCAAGGACCCAATTCATGTAGGTATCGCGACGGGCGGAAGCGTTGCTGCAGCAAGCAGCTGTCGTCGATGCCAAAGCTCCACAGAGTAGAAAGGGGACCGATCTGTGGTGGATCGGCCACTATTTTGTGTTTGGGTTGTTGGTCAACCAAGGCAACCCGACGATCGTGTTGAACGTTGCTCTGGTCCACGAATTTGTCGTCCTAAACATTCGAATTGCCCGCCAGTGCTTTCACTGGGCCGCGCTGCGGTCCATGCATGGCCTGGCTCTGGTACGTCGCACTACAATGAGTACCAACCGCTCGGAGCTCCGTGTGTTGTCCTTGGTTCCCAACCAAAGTCGGTAGCAGCTCAACGTCGCGATGTTCGTTTTGACTAGCCGTCCGTTCGATGCCAGCTGCAATGTCTTCCCATGGGCATGCACCCCCAAGAAGGTCCCATGCACCGCCCCAAACACACCGTGGTCCTCCGTCCGCATTCCATCTTGTCCGACTGGTCGACCTGCTGCAACGTGTCAGCCGACTCGCGCCTGCTCTCGCTGTACTGGTGCGTACCATTTCGACAATATTCGTTCATGAACGAGGCGAGGACATGATGCAATGAGTAGGTTCAACGGGAAGACCACTCTGACTTTGTGGTCGTTGCCTCCGACTGCGTACGCTTCCATCAAGCACAGTCACCATGAGCGCAGCAGCGTCCACGTCCTACAAGTACTGTGCCGCACACCACCCGATCTTTGTCCTTGAGTCCATCTTCGTTATGTCGACTATTCCCCTTGAATTCTCGCCCAATTGAGATCACCTTTGTGGTGCGTTGTTAGCGCTTCTACCGTCGCCATGTCATTTGCTCGAACCCCGTGGCGTATGACCTGGCGTCGCTGGTGCGGGCCCTCAAGTATCACAACTCTGTACGTGCCAAATATGACGCCGACCCGACGCGACCTGCGGCCGTGACCAACTACGCGCTTCACGTCCACACGTTTGAGGTACAATATCGCCGATGTTCCCACCTCGCACACCATCAACTGACCAGAACGAACGATGTTAGAACGACGGGAAGCGAGCCAAGGAGCTGTACAAAGAGGCATTGGCAGTGAGCAAGCATCACGTCCTGTCGAGTTGCTACGCCCTGTTTCTTTTGGCTGTGTGCCAGCCGCCCCGGCTCCATTCAGCTCGCGAAGCGGCCACAAGGCTCATCGAGGCAAGACGGGCCAGTTCGTCCTTCAAAGCCGACTTTCGCGTCGCCCACCGCTGCTTCTTTCGCTACGCGCTCGTCGTGTTCCCACACGAACCATGGGCGTGGCTCAACTACGCGCTCTTGATGGAGTGCATTTACGAAGACGCCGAGGTAGCCGACCTCATGTACCAACGCGGCTTGGCGCTCCAAGACAAGCTCCAACGGCAAGGCAAGCGTCGCCAGAGTAGCACGGATGCCGCCGCCACCACTTTTCTCGACGAGGTGCGGTCGAGGGACAGTGTTGCGCGGCTGACTTGCGGTGGTGTTGTAGAATTACACAGCGTTTCGGCTCAAGTGCGTGAAGGGGGGAAGTTTGAAATGCCAGGGACCGCTGCAACGCATCTACGTACAGTCGACGTGCGTGGGATTGTGGGGCCATTGGAAGCTCATGCAAATGCCGGCGAGCGAGGTGCTTGTGGATCTAGCTGCGGCAGGACCACCTCCAGAGTTTCACCGCTTGTTCTGGTAACCCCTCGTCACAAACCAAGGGTTCATCATGCACGCAGGTTCAACACGCTCACTTGCCGAACGTACTGGGATCGTCCCGACAATCTCTGTCCTTTCATCGATGCTGTACCGCGCTCGTACACACGAGAGCATGTGACATGGAGTTGTCGGTGCCAGTCAGCGATTCTCCGCTTGCAGGTAGGAAGGCCAACTTCTCGGCGCTGAACTTGGATATCCTTTCCACGTCGAAACGTTGAAAGTAAACTGCCGTCGCTTCCGGTGTAGAAATGGATTCGCTCATGTATCTACGAGCGTGTGGGCCTTGTCCTCCATGCTCTGGACGCCCCACGAGCGTGGAATCGAATCCTCCAGTCCTCCGACAAGTTTGACGCTGCCCTGTGCATGCACGCCATCCAAGTACGTTTGCTTTCCACCGAAGGACCCTCTGCTTCCAGCAAGTTGGTCGCTCCTATGGTTGCTCCTAATATTTCTAAGCAGTGCAACGCCAACGGAGCAGTGGCCATGTACCAAACCGTCTTGGACGCGTCGTCCAGGCACCCGCATGCGTCGTGGTGCTTGGGCCTAGCGCTGCTGTCGCTCGGACGCATGGACGAAGCCACGCAATTGATTTATCCACAAGCACCGACGGGGCTCCTCGCCGCTGCATCCGCATCGATTCGAAAGCTCTCGATGCCCCTTCGAAGCAGGAGCATTGTGTCCGATCATGGACTTCGCCGAACGGGCACCGCAAACGCAATGATGGATCGACCATCCAAGTCGAGCGGCAGCCCTACCAAACCGCCGCCAGTGAACCCCCCTCCTGCAGCGTACCGACCTCCGTCCGTCCGCCTCGTCAGTCCATCCAACCAAAGCCGACACGCCCACATCTTGGCTGTATTTCAGCTACAAGTTGTGCGATTTCCCGCAGACCCC
>NW_008580273.1:28371-28862 GCF_000520115.1 Aphanomyces invadans
GATGTCCCTTGTGGCGTGGCGTTGTACGTCGAGCAGCACAGTGACAGAATCGTCGTCCAGCCACCAGTGCGGGAATGGAGACGTTGACAAAACAATTGAAGACTTTCATACACTCTACATTCACCACAAACGGGGAACACCTCCTTCACCACGAATCGAGTCACTCTGTTCTGACCTTGAATCGATATCGCCTGGACGCAGTGTACTCAAGCCAGACGTTCGGGTCAGGAGCGCTAGCTACACACAGGATTCCACGGCGTTAGAAAGGTCCACCGAGTTCGCTGCGCCACGAGTTATCGCTGCGCCGTTCGTCGCTTTGCATGGTCCGTAAATGGCGTTGCTTTGCATACCAAAGCTGTGCGCATGGTCGCCCATCTCCTCCACATACCGATCGCCCGGGCGCTCGAAGAACAGCGTGTTCGGGAAGAACAGGCGCGGCTGGACGCGCTAGCTCGACTGCCCCGTCCAAAAACATCTCTCTGCATGATGGT
>NW_008580274.1:0-8294 GCF_000520115.1 Aphanomyces invadans
TTGTCATCGCGAGTTTCATTACTCCGCAATTTCGGGAAGCGGCGAGGCACAACACGACTCGGACACTTCCCCAGGGGTACGTGTGGTGGTCTGCTGTACAACAGATCATTCTCACCCTCGAAAGTGTGCTGCGGTGGCCAAAGAAAAGTTGCCTACTCCGACGGCATGACAGCGCAACTGGAATACCTCCAGCTGCACGATACCTACGTAGCCCGCGAGAAATGCCCTTGCCAAGTGTCGCTCACGCACGTCCCTCGAGAAAACGTGAGCACCCCAAACGCACACTGCCCCCGAAATGGTCTCTCCCTTCCCCAAGGTCGAACGCTGTGGAGCGCTCTGTCTTAACAATTCGTGCTTGCTTTACACACGTTGAGGATGCAACGCCTGCATCAGGCAACGACGCAGCGGGGCGATGACGCAAGAGATGCTTGTGACAAAGGAACGTGTTGTGCACACGTGTGTGCTCATCCGTGCTGAGTGGTTTGCGGGCCCCTGGCGCCGGGGGGTCGGGTGCGAGTGAGATCGGTGGCACGGTCGACGTCCCGCAGCTGGAATGCTTTGTCGAGAAGGGCTTGCACGTTGGTGGTGGGTTTCGACTGCAAGGCCGTCAGGCACGTGCCAAAGTCGGCGTGGCGGTCGATCAGCGCACGTCGGTGGGACAGAATCAGCGCCACACACACATAATGAAGCAATGCAAATCGCTTCGAGTCGGCCAGTAGTGCATCCCACAGCCGCAGCGTCTCGTCCATCTCGAACTCATGCGACAAAAGCGTGATGTACCACCGAAAGCTGTAGTAGTCGGGGAGGACGCCGAGCGAGTTCTACGCACACAGTGCAATGAAGCACGACCGAATCGAGGGGAGTCATGGGTCATGGCCGCACCAGGTGGAGCCACAGGCTCGCGTCGTGCTGCCGGAGCAAGGTATGCAGTCGTGCCATTTGAACTTGGGCCCCTGTTCGAGGGGGCTGTTGCTTGGATGCGAGGTGCAACGGCGCCAGGAGCTGCATGAGGGTCTCAAACCCGGCAAATGAGTCCGCTTCGGCGTGAAGCGACCACAATGCGTCCTTGTCCGTGCCAAACACAAACAGAACGGGGGCCAACACTTCGTGCATGCCTTGGCAGTACCCAATCTCTGCGTGGGTCTTTGCAAACAGGTAGAGAATGCGCACCATCCAGTCGCGGGCCATCCCATGGACCGAGAAGAACGGCAGGTCGACCTGGGTGCGTGCCACGTCCTGCGCCATGACCATGAGGTGCGCGGCGCTCGAACAAAGGTTACCTTTTCAATCTCGTGGAGAAGGGTTTCGTCCGCCTTGGCCAAGTTGCGCTGGCGGGTGATGACGTTCAAGTTGTCGTCCAAGTTCGTGTCGTAAAACGGACTGAGCTCGCGAACGAGATGCGCATAGCTTGTGCGGTTGGTGTACAGCTCGGTCGCCCACTCGGACGGATGCGGCCCCACGACATGCAGCAGCACGCGCCACACTATCGGTCGATCCAATGGGTCGACACCTCCAAGAATTGCAGCTCGAAGCGCGTCCAGGTCGACCTGATTGGCAACATCCAGGCGGAGCGGTGTCGATGCACGAGCTTTTGTGCAGTGCGCGGTCGAAGCAGGGTCCGCGCGATCGCGCTCGGGGCGAAACACCGCGTCGGCCACGATGTTCATGCTTGCGCCAGCCACAAGCACGGCAATGTGAGCACGTCAACCGACAAGTGAAACGACCAACGGAACGACCGAGTAACGCGTTCCAGTTGGGGTCGTCAAAAGACTCGGCAGCTCTTGGCCCGACGGACCTCGGAGTCTGCATCGGACTCGGCCGGCAGCGTCACAAAACCCAATCTTGCCGATCCCACATCGGACTCCGTTCAAGGCAGTCGACAGGCGTGGCCATTGCGCTGCGTCAGCACTATGGATGTTTGGAAAGCAGCGCCCATCAACCTGCGTTGACCATCCGTGAACGGAATGCGTGGACGACTGTTCATGCGCTAGTTTCCATGTGTGCGGCGCATGCAATGAACGAGAGCGCGGGATGTACACTGTCCATCCTCGTACCCCGTCCGAGTACAACAAGGCTGGCGCCACAGCGGCGCAAGGACGTGCGGGGAAGTCGTGGGCAGCGTGCGTAACCTCTTTCCCTGAGCGGGGAGCCGCCCCCATGCATGCACAACACGACCAGCGCAGGCTCGCTGGAGATCCCTTATGGATAGTACGTGACTTATATGTCATCGTCGGCCGAGGGTTGAAAAAAGTGGTGCTCCACGAGATGGCGGAAGGCTTGCAGGATGTGTCGGTGCTCTTTGTCGATGTCTTTTGCCAGGAGCTTGCGCAAGAGGGAGCTCCTGTGCTGTTTGACTTGGGACGCTTGTTCCTTTTGATGTTGCAGCTGCAGCTGCTTGAGTTTGTCCTGCGCCGTCACCGTGTGCGAAAACTTGCACTGGGTGCCCCGCTTACACGATCCCTTGGCCAAGAATTGCTTGCATGGGATGGACTGGTGCACAAAAAATCTCGTCATGGCAGCGGCGCCACATCTCGGTACCTCAATGTCGTGGTTGAACAGGCACTTGTCGCCGTCGTCACATCCATTTCGAATAAACTTGACGCAAAACTTGGAGCTCTTCTTCTTGGACGACGCCGGCTTGGCCCGATGCACTGACCGTGGACTGGCCACTTCGTTGTCTGGCAGCTGCGCCGCGGAAGTTGCCGCGTTCAATTCAGCGGCAGGGCGTTCCTGCTTCAAGGGCATGCATGGTTGAATGCACCGCGCGAGCCTTTGAGACGATGCGTACCGCGGTGCCACTGGTAGCATCAGAGGGGGTTGTGCCGTCGGTGGGGCCCGGCAGGGCTGGCGAGGTTTTGAGCTTCTTGTTGGCCGGGATATCCCCTGCCTGCACTCGTTCGCCCATCTGTTCGTTCTACAGCATCGTGACGACATCTCGTCGAGCCCACTTCGCCAAGGAATACCTTTCGCTTGACATTCGACTCGGACGGCCACTTCTTGCGGCGCTCCTCGCGCCATTTTGTGATCTCTTCCGGCGAGTTGCCCACGAGCACTAGATGGTTGCATCGTCAGCGAGCGTCGTGCAAGTGCTCATGTACCTTGAAACTTCTGCCCCTCGACTTCAATTTCCTTGAGCCCGGAGCCAGCATACTGCCCATGCATGACCTGGTAGTGGCTTGTCACCACGCGCTTGGACGCTGAAAAGTCGCAGCCAGGAGCCTACACACATAACTTGAACAAACTCTCAACGACGACGTCGAGCCCCACCCAGCACTGCTCGTGCGTTAGCATGTGCGCATCGTACTGCGATTTCATCGCAAAGTGCTTTTCACACGGCTCGCACTGCCACTCGGACGGGCGACTGGCCGCCGACGCTTGAGGCTTTGCCGAATTCGGGTGGCTCTGCTTCTTTAGGCAATCGTGGATCCAGTGGCCACCAAGATTGCATTTACGGCAGATGTACGACATTGGTGGAATGGATGGAAGTGGCGGCGCCTGTGGTTGGTACATGAACGGAGGCCCGGCGTTTGGCGGAGGCGGGTAATGGTATGCTGGTGGTGGTGGATTGTAAGGTCCTTGAGGTCGGTCCATCGAGAGCTGCGGCTGGTCAGGGCGATGCGTCGGAGGATGGTACCCTGGAGGAGGAGGTCCACCATGATGTCTGTCGTGGTAGCCTGGGAGTGGAGGTTGCATGTGTGGGTCATGATGTTGGTGGTGGTGATGGAACGGATGGTGCTGTGGGGGTTGCGATGGATAGGCATGACTGTGGTGATGTTGGTGGTAAGGAGCCGGTGGATGGTCATTGGGATGGCGTGGATGGTGTGATGTTGGCGGCTGGTAATACGGCGGTGGATGGGGGTGGTTGCCAGGATGAGGAGGTTGTTGGTTTTGGTGATGACGAGGCGGGGGTTGAGGTGCGTGATGCACTGCGGGCGAGTAATTGGAGCGCTGCGGCGGCGAATATGGTGGCAGTGGTGGCTGCTGCTGTGGACATGGGTACCCGCCGCCTCCAGACGAGGATGGCGGCAGCGGCGGATTCATCGAGTGGCAGTTGCAATCGCTCGAACCAATTTTGACCAATCAAATGCCCGAAGCTGCAATTCACCATTTAAAACCAGCGCCGTTTCCATTGGCGCGCGATCGCATGGACGACGATGGCGTCCGTCGCGAACCCGAGCCGTGCCCGATGACGAGCCCACGTGCATGCCATCGTGCGGATGGCGATGCAGTCTTGTCTCGTCTGCTGGTCTGCGACATCAGGTAAGCTGTGGGCTTCGATAGACAAGCACAGCGCCATCACGATCGAGTCGGTGCTGTCAGCTTTGTGAGCTAGTCGAGGACAGTGCAGACAGCGTTGTTGGGAAGAACCTAGGCCATGCAGCACACGGCGACAGCCACGTCGTTGCGCCTAGCCGCT
This sequence comes from Aphanomyces invadans, assembly GCF_000520115.1. Lineage (NCBI taxonomy): Eukaryota > Oomycota > Saprolegniomycetes > Saprolegniales > Verrucalvaceae > Aphanomyces > Aphanomyces invadans. Next base: position 4,418 of record NW_008580274.1, read on the forward strand.
CGCTCGTCTACGGTTGATTCTATCTCGGTACAGCAACTGCAGCCATCCCGTATAGCGTACACACATAAATTGTTGGAGGCTCGACAAAAACATGGGTCGTGGCAGCAGCTGTCCTGGCGTGAAAAGCTGTGGCAAGATCGACACCCTAGATGAGTCAACACAACTCACGGCCGCCACCTCTCCACCCACGAACGAGCGAGCCTCGCACGCGTTTTCGTACCGCTGCACCCACAGCCCGTTGAAGAACGCGCCCAGCCGGCGCACACATGAGTCAGAATCGTCTGCGTTTTTTTGCAATGCCAATGAGACGACTCGACACCGGGTGATTGGTATGTCACAGCGCCAGGCCCGCGCGCCACCCTCTTCCAGAACGTGGACGCAATGTCGCTGGCTCGGCCGACCCGCTTGGACTCTTCGCCGCCGCCGCCGCGTGCTCCATAAGTTAAACTGCAATTATAGCTTTACACTGCTCTGGGAGTTTGTTGGCCCGGCGTGAAAGTCCTCGGGGGCACCGAGCTCAATGCCGTCCGCCGTGACTTCCTGGGTTTCGTCGGCGAGGATGCGGCCAGCGAGGAGCCGCATGAGCACGTCGTTCAGTGTCGACACCTCCGTCGACGTGTAGTGGAAAGCGCTGCAAGTCGCGACGTCGTTGCTCGACCACGAAAGCAGTACACCGTTCCCGATCAAGTCGTTCAGAGCTAGCCATGGATTAGACTCCACCCTTGCCAGGAGCAAAGGGAGGTTGGGTACCTGCTTTGCACTCCGTGGCGTTCAGCGTGCGCGGTGCGGGTCGTGGACCACGTAGGTAGTAGCGCTCGCACGACGTGGTCATGTCAATCGGGGAGAATTCCACGGGATGCACCTACGACATCCATGGGAAGTTGAGGAGATACGTCCTGGAGCTTGTGTACCTGCAGGAGTTGCTTGAACTTGGCTTCCTGGCAGTAGTTGAACGTAGTCAAGTTCACGTGCGGCAGACTGTTCTGCACGACTCGGCATTGCGCCAGCTTTTCTTCCCATGTGAGGTTGGCCACGATGGAGGAGGCGCGGTACGCCAAAGCTTGCGACGGATCGCATGCTTCCGAGTCTTGCCATGGCTGCAACGAGCAGTCGCGCCAGAGGATGTCCGGGATCGGGGCGTTCGCGCGCAAGATAAAGATAAACATGAAAAAGAGGAACAGCACAGCTGGGACCGAGATCACATACACGAGCGCTCGCGGATTCAACGTGGTCGACCCGTTCTTTGCCGCATATGGCATCGAGTCATGACGACGGAACGACGTTTTTCGCAAGGCGGGACTCGTGTAGTTTGCTCGAAGCATCGGGGACAGTTCATGGTCTTCTTCTGGAATGGGCTGCAGCGTGCCATAGTTTCGCGCGGCCGGCTTCAACGTTGTCGTGGCTGCCCACTGCATGGCGGTGTCGGAAGGTCGGTAGTGTCGAGGTGGGTGCGTCTATCGTGAAAAGGGCGGCGGGGTGGCTCACGTCGATGGATCGTTGCTGGACGGTCGGGGCGGCGGCTCGAGACGGGCAAGCAACAACGCGGTGCTCCAGCGGCGCTTGCGTCACAAGGTACCGATCTTTGAATATGGTGGAATTGCACTCCAAGGTGGGGATCATTTTATTGAAAGGACTGTGTTGTATACAAACCCCAAGTGATCCAGAAAGGTTTCGCATTTTATTGCACCCGGCGGTTGAGATTCCGCGTCGGTCAAACGACCACTGTGGGATTGCAAGTGAGCAATGATTCGGTCCAGCCAATCAGAGCCCGAATCATATGTATTTCAGCCAATCCAATGCGTTCACAACCAGTCCCACGGTCTGGAAAAAGTATGAAATTTCAGAGGGCGGGCGTTGGTGGGTGACGGATTATTGTCCACGAGAGGCAGTCGCTGCCTTGACTCGCCCGGACGCTGCTCGAGAGAGGCCACAACGTTTGCGTCCATGGGTAGCTCCGTACGCGCGCGTTGAATCCAACATGACGCAATCCGATGCGCTCTGTCCCCTTCGATCCAGTTGGAACGGTTCGACGACGAGTACCCACGACGTATGTGGTAGTAAAAGTAGCTGGTGGCTCCACGACGGGGGCCATGCGCCCGCCTGGATACTGTCTGCGACGTCACGTGCGGCGTATTGTGGTGAAGCTCGGACGGGCAATCGGATGGGGGTGCATGTAGCCCTCGTCGCTCCAGCTCATGGGGGGGGCATCGCATCCCAGACCACCACGACCTCGTCGGCGTCTCGACTCATGCATGCACGGCCCGACACACCCAGGCACGTCAAGGTCCCCTGTAGTGGCGTGGCTGGAGCTCGCCGCACCCATCGCTTTTCCCAGTGCGTCCGAAGTCTAGTACGGGCCACTTTGGCGCATCCCATTGGGTCGCACGGGACGCACGTCATGCACATGACCCAAGATCTCGGGCGACGGTACTTGGAATGTTTGAGTCAAGTTGTTTCTTTGGACTCGTTTCGAAACTTTGGTCGGCCGCCACGCCGTGGTACAACACACAAGCCTGTCGTTGCGCCTTGGCCACAAGAACGTCCATCTCGGTTCATCGGTTCTGCGGGCAATCGAGCCAACATCTCGCGAGCTTTAGCAGGACGCAGCAGATAATGCTTGTGCGCATGGACGGGCAAACGACTCCAGCAGCCTCAAAACAAGTGCGAGTCGGGTCGATCGATTGCCACGGAAAGGAGGTTGTCATCGCTTGCGCAAACGAATCGACCCGTGCGTTCGAGGAAATCTGAAACCGACGGAATCTCGAAACCGCCACCGCGAACGAACCGTCGCGGAAGGAGTAACCGACGCCGTCCCGAATCGAACGGTCGAGAGGTGTCCATCGTGTTGGTGGCACTTGAGTACAAGAATGACATCACTCTGAAAGCTCAAAGCCGTCATGCTGTCGTCTCTAACAGGCACGATCTCCTCCAGAAGGGTATGCGAGGTGCGTCTCGATCGAACAGATCTTCAGGGCTCGAAGCCTCAGCGTTTGTAAATTATACGCAGTGCGCAAAGGTCCCCGCTGGTGACAGCGCACATGTCGAGGCCGTCGTGGTCGTGGCAATACTGTGAGGAGCAGTCGTAGCCTCCTGCTGAGACGGACAGAACGAAGATTTTGAATTACGTCGACAGATTCGTTCTAGAGCGATGAGAATCGCACCTTTGGAAGGCATATACGAGATCACCGCGATGGCGATATCGTCATATGACCGTCGTGGACGATGTTGCCCGTAAAGTGCGACGACTTCTCGCCATCACTATGGATTCTGCTTGGGCCCTTTCAAAACACACCCGCTGACGCTTTCGACTCGATGGCATGTCCCTGGTTTCTCCATCCGAATGATTTGCCCCTAACAATGCACTCGCCTGTGCAGCCATCTCCCCATCCCAGTCTACTTTCGTCTTGCCTATTGCATCCGTCATCAATGCCCACAAGATCGGCTCGTCAAAATGCCGCCATGTCCACGCGTCAAGTACGACGATGATGACACCCCGAGTTGTCCACCACCTGGTGGAGCTCGTGTCATTAGCTTGACATGGTGGTGGGGCGTTGCACAATCCTCCACCTATCCATTGTGTACATGCCATTGCCAGCGGCACCGCTCCGTGGCAACACGGCGTCCCTGGCATCGTTGCTTGACGATGTCGACTATCTTACACGACATGCCCTCCACCGCCGAGCACACACCTTTCACAAGTCGTCGAGCTACTGAGGCATCGTATGGTGCCAGTCACTTACAGTGGCGGGCGTCATCGAGGGGACTTTTACTCCTTCGTGTGTAAAAAATATGCTACGATAGACTTGGAATACGTCAAACGAATCTGCATCGCGCGCTGGTTCGAACCGTGCAATCAAATGATCCTGAAACACAATAC
>NW_008580275.1:0-9657 GCF_000520115.1 Aphanomyces invadans
TTAGGAATATTTGACCAATAGGATCATTGTCATCCTAAATAAGCCAATAAAATTCATTTGTTCACAGTAATGTGGAAAAAGTGAGTTTTCCTTATCGTCATAGTAATGTGAAACAGAGGAAGTAATAATTGGAAGTGCGCAGGTCCGCAGTGCAGGTCAATTCAGGTCAGCTTGTTCGTCGACTGGCGCCGACACGAAATACGAAATTTTGCACGTGGCTGCAGCAGCTCGGTGTCGACGATGAGGGGCTGCCTGTTTAAGAGGAAGCACTCGACGAGGAAGAAGATGCAGCCGCTGATGCTCTCATTGAGGAATTTGACCACGTTCTCATTTCTGACGGCCTTGAAGGCATGATGGACAACGAATTATTCGACGAGGAGGTGATGGGCGAGGTTCCATCTTCTATAATTGAGACATCTCGATGACCACTATAGGGATCCACTCTCCGTCGAACAAGTACCACAAAGAAACGAACGACTTTCCCTTTGCCGGGCCCTCAAGAAAGGAGTGATATCGCGACGCTCGTCCCGCATTAAGCCCTATTGACTAATGCAAACAAGCTTGAACGCCTTGACTTCAGCGGTTAGCATTTAAGCTTCACCCAAGAAGCAGCGAATGAGAACGTTGCTTGCGTTCATGAGAACGCGGCGTCCCTCCCCGCGGTGATCAACTTCGCCGGCGAAGCATCGCGCGACCTTCGCTTCGTTCCGTCTATCGCGCTAATTTAGAGCGACGCCAATGTGGGCTCTCTACGTGAAGTCGAGATTTCTAGTATTTGGGATGTCGTGCGCCTTAACGAGAATTGGTTCAATGCGGACAAGGATTGTCGGATGTAGTACCTTGTTGATGGCGAGACCGCTAGTAGTCGCGCGTGCAAGTCCAAGCGGTTCCTTCTAAGGTTGTGTCATTGTGCGCTGTTGCTCGACCGCGCTAGAATGTTGGGCTCGACGGAAAAATTGGTATGTCGCCGTTCGTGACTCATGTTCCAGCCGTTCGAACTTCCCGCAATGGACCTACCGGTTCCATTGTGACAACTCTTGTCAATGTTGACGCCCAACCATATCGCGATTACGTCCTGAACAAGGCGTTCCTGCAATATTGGCGAAATTTCCTAGTGTGGGTAAGCGAGTCGTCTGCAACATGACAACGCAACTCCGCACAGTTCCATCGACGACGAAGCACTTGCCCAAATGTCTACTCAAGGGTAGACTTTCGTTATCCGTCGTCAGCCGCCAAACAGCCCCGATGTGAATGTTGACCTTGGCTTCTTTAGTCTATCGAAACCCAACAGTACAAGATGTTTAGTCGCACTGAGGATGAAGTGATTGCATCAACAATGATGGTGTTTAACTCGCTCGATGCAAAACCCTGGAGAACGTCTTCCTTACTGTGCAAGCCGTAAAACGACGATTAGTACTCGTACATAGTGGTGGCAACCAGTTTAAGCTGCCCCATCGAAAGAAGGGTGCGACGAGGCGTGCTGGCGCCCTTGCGGTAAATTCATCTTGCCTTACGTCGCTTCACTTTTCGGTCTACAGCCATCTCCAAGCATGGAGTCCTTGAGTACTAAAAATGGAATTATAACCAGTAAAATTCACGTCTTTTCTCATAGTCCAATCATTTTGAAATGGTGGCAGTAACATGAAAAATGTGGGTATTGGAACGGTGGGAGTAATAAGAAACAGAGGAAGTACTAGAGGTAGTTCTTCGTCATGCACTCTAAGAGTACAGTGAATCCCAGAAAAAGACGACATGGTTAGTTTTAGTCAGCCAATCACAGTTTTTATTGTATCAACACTGCAATTGGAAAAGAATGACATTTCTGACTTGGTATTGAAGTATTCAGGTGGCAAAATCTTTTAAAACAGATCATGTTTAGGAGGTGGTCGCCTTTTTGGGGGTGTTGGCTTTTTCCGGGGTTCACTGTACCAGCATTGGTTTTACATTAATTAGACCGGTTCGTATCAATAGAGTGGACATTTCTGTGCTGGCGGATGAATTTTCCGTTGGCTCACCGATCATGTGGACAAGAAGATTTTCAAGACCGAATTCGCGACCAACGTTATGATATGGTGTTTTAGAAGAGATATCGTGAGCTCAAAACAGTGCAGGGACTGTGAAACAAGTCTGACGGTCTTGAACAGGGTAGACGAGCTATACCGAATCAAGTGCCAAATGGGAACGGCCAAGAGTGGAGTGAATGCATGAAAGTTGACCTGCAATGGACTCTCATCTGTATCGTGCTGGTATCGAAAGGGTCAATGCGAGTACATCGGATGAGTCGATCCAGTGAAGTTGGAAAAACTCGCAAGCGATGTACTCGCGAGTATTTTGGAGTTTGTATACATTAAGAGCACCCAGCGAGTGAAAAATATATTGATGGTGGCATTCTGACATGCGGCCACTTATTGGCCAGTAGAATGTACAAAATACGAAAAAAGTTTTTAATCTTGATCAGAACGAGGTCACACGCTCTGCCAACTGAAAGACAAATGACAGCAGCACCCCGCGGTACGAGCAAGGACAATCCGAGGATACCTAGGCGCCATTTTGCGTGGTGATTACGGTAAGCAAGCGATAGGTTAGTTCACCTGGTCAATGTAGCACATTGCCTGTGACGATTAGCTTGGGGTCCTCAACGTGAATATGCTACAATATGAATCTGTGTGATGCCCATACATTCGTCCATACATTTCTAATCAATAATGCAATTGCATGTAGTTTTCGTTGTAAAGAGCTGAGAAGTACTTTTCTTTCTTCCTCAACTACGTTTACCAAGTAGTACGAGGTATGCCCTTGATGGAACAAATTGCATTCGCGCTGGGTTTGCACTTTTCGTACGCATGGAGGTGCTGGCCCTTGCTTTGCCTGTGTTACGATTGCGGGATATTAACAATGCAGCAGTAATGTCTAATCACTTGTTACTCTGAAGTACACGACCTAATATGATCGATCATCAAACGGATAATTCTATTACTTGCTAGAGTACTAATCAACAGGCCAAAAGCAAATGGTCCTCTCACTTTTGATGGCACCTGAATTAAAATCGATGCCTTATCAAGTTTATTAAAATACTACCTCTGTTTTGCAAAATATAGCAAGCGGCATCAGTTGGTCTACTCCCAAAGCTCTGATTGACAAACAATTTAGTGGTTATTGTACCTTGAATTCAGTCCTACAGCTGTGCAATTTTTGGCGAAATATATTTTCACTTCTTGCGTCAAATCCAATACTAAAACCAAGTCAAATTTGACAGACAACCAACGAGTGGCCTTGTACCAAGACCTCCTCAATAAGTCTGTATATGGCAAGCTCACTCGAAGCGCAGTCAATGATATGTGCTCGAAATATGGCGTCAATCCATCAAATGGTTGCCGCATCTATAAAAGAGGACAAACCACGAAAGAACAGACTGGAGTAACAAATGTTGCTGGTCGTATGAAAGGCCACAACGGGCGAAGACCAACCTACACTCCAGACAACGTCGAGACGCGCATCAAGAGCACTCCTTTGCATCGTTGCCAAACGTACCAATCATTTGCAGCATCAACTGAGCTCTCCGTGTACTTGCTCTGGGCCTATGTCAGGCGAAAGTTGATGAATCGGCGATCAAGTTGGAAACGTCCATGCCTCACCGACCAAAAGTCCGCTCATGTTGACTTCTGCAAGCACCAACAAACCCTAAGCGGTAACATGAGCGATTTGTACAACGTGGTTCATGTACTGTGGATTTGAAACGGATTGACATGACCAAACTGCGACGTCGCATTTTGCTGTGGAATGATGAAACTGTTGTCCACGATCTGCAATTGAAGGCGTACATTACCAAGGTAATATTTCTCGTTGCCATTGTTCGCCCTCGGGATGGCTGGGACGGCAAAATTAGCTGCTGAGAGTTTGTGGAGCGTTTAACAGCCACACGGACAAGTCGAATCGACCAACGGGCACGGAGATTTTGATGAGTGTTACGGTGACGAAGGATGTCTATCGACGAGTCCTGGTTGAAAAAGTTTTGCCGGCCATCAAGATGAAGTGGAAATGGCCGTCATCTGGATTTCGGGGTCCGCCCCGGCAGACGACGGCGAACATTTTGTTCATTGACGGTCAACAGCGATTCGGCCTGGAAGACGGTCGTTCGTTGATGTGCAGGTGAGATGTGTGGATTGTCCTCGTGGCGGCTGGTGGGGGCGCCGTGGACGGTGTGGCGGGGCTGCCACCCTTGAACATCGAAAGCAGCGTCGTGGGGGTGGCAGCTCCCTTCCCTGGGATAGTCGCCGTGGGCTTGTGTGTATGCTTGTGTGTGTACGATCGTTGATATTGGATTTGGGGTGGGCTCTTTCAGCAAAAGTCTCCCGGGAGCAGGCGTTTGCGTTGAATGATCAGGTATGAGTGCATGAGGAGACGTGGCAGGTGCCCATGCGTTTTGCGTAGTTACCAAGCAGGGGAGTTGGCGTCAGCGCGTGAGTGTTCGGTGGTGCAAGGTTTAATCGGTGTTGCGACCAAGTGCGGCAAGCCCTTAAGGGGTGGTTGCAAGTTGGGAAGGCGGCAAAGGGTAATAGCCGCAGTTGAGGTTTGACTTGGACAAGCGGAGGGTTGTGATGAACGAGTGCAGTGTAGGGTGAGGTAAAGCAGCAAAGGTCTTGGTCGTCAAATGAAACTTGGTGCAAGCAAGGCGCGAAAGGAGCTGGTTCATTTTGGGTGGAGGTATCGCCAATTTTGTAATTTTGAATCGAACTTGAAAATTCAGTGTTGCGTTGAAGTTGAGGATGATACTGGACTGGAGTGTGGTCGAGTGTGAGTTGAGTGTCGCGGTGGATCTCTAAGAAGAGGTGGTGGTGGAGTGTGGTGGTGTGGACACATTGCGTGTGACATGTCGTCGGGTTGATGACAACGGTAAGAATGTATGTGCTGATAGAGATAATCGGGTGTTGTCGTGAGTAGTGGTGTGTCAGGCGACGCGTAGAAGAGAGGCGCGGACCGAAGGGGCTGCCGCTCGGATGGGAACGGTTCGTCGGGCTGTTCGGAAGGAGGAGATTCAGAGGAGTGCTGGCATGGGAGCGACCGGGGCGGGAGAGCGTCGAGGTGCGTCAAGGCTAGAACAGGCGCATGTGATGGTGCTGTTGATGAGGATAAAGGTGCAAGGGTCGCGGTGACGGTTCGAGAAAAAGCACGCCGCATCGGGTTGCAAGTGTGCGCATGCGGTAGCAGCGGCGGGCACCGTCTTTGTGGGTGGCCACACATGAAAGGTATGATTGAACGAGTAGCTGGATGAAGGATGATGTTTGTGCAATGATGGCAGTCGAAGCGATGTGGTCGCAGGCCCGATATAGCAGACAGACTGTTGCGTGCGGCCCAGAGTTGACGAAAGACGACCGCGCGTACAAAGCCGAGCAAGATGAAGAGTTCCAGGCGGTAATGTTTCTGGCTCGCACGAGGTGGTTTATACGAGTCGGTAAAGATCAGTGTTGGCCAGGTGAATGTGCCAAAGGTCGGTGCATTGCTTGGAGAAAGGGGGACCAAACAGATTGTGCTGTAATGCACTCCAGAACAGATACGGGACGGTCTCGGGGGTGGTGCAGCTGTGGACACAGGTAACCTAGTCTCGACGCCATCGTAATTTATAGAGGAAGCCGAGCGAGTTGTGTTGTAGGCGAAATTTGAGATCACTGAAGAGTGGGAGGAGATGACGGTCCAGGCGGAGTTCTTCGCGCCAGACCCGTGACCAGTTTGGTGCAGTCGTGACTTGGAGAGTTGTTGTGTTGATCGGTGGGGTCGCGTAGGTCGGCATCTCGCGGAGTGACGCGGCCGAAACGCGGTTGAGTAGTATATGCGAGAGGTGCCACGAGTGCATTGCAGCGGGGAGGAGGAGGTATTTGGACCGTTGGGGTCAATAATGCACGAGAGAGGAGTGGGGCGAGGTGACGATTGATGAATTGGCTAGATCGGATGGCGCGTGGCCTTGTGGTGGGTGGTAAGAGGAGGTCAAACAGTGTCGCCTGAGTCGGGGGACCAAGACCTTGGTCGAGGAAGTCTTGTATAGAAGAGAGGCGGTGGGTCGATACATGAGCTGCATTGGTGTTGATGTCGTGGAGCGTCTTTCGACCAGGAGAGACGAGGAAGTTCGCCCAAAACGGCATCGGTGTCAGCTCTTTGGCAGGGAAGTCTGTCAAGGTCATGGAGGCGACGTGTGAGTGCCAGTTTGATAGTACGTGATGAAGGTAGGGATCAAGTTTGTGGACCGGTGAGTTCGTGACTGGGCGGGAGAGTGACAAGAAATGCATGAAAAGGATATCGATGCCTCGTCCTTGTCCGCGCAGAGCTGAGTCAAAGATGGATAGGGCTGGTGCCAACTATCCCGGAGTGATGGCAGGGTGACGCCGGATTTGAAGGAGTCCCCCGACGAAATGGTTGAGTTGGAGCGCAGCGACTGAGGATGGGAGATATGGTAACCCGAGGCCGCCGTCGGCCGGGGCGATGGCGTGCCAGTCCCGGGATAGAAGACCACGAGTTGCGGTAAGGGGAAGGTCACCTGAGGTATCCAGGTGACCTTCCCCTAACCGCAACTTGTCATACAACAAGGCAATGCTCGCCCGCACATTTCGCCGATCGATGTGGAGTTTTCTGTTGCCTCCAAACAAGACGGTTGGAGTATTCGGATTGCGTGCCAACCACCCAAGTCGCCAGATCAATGTTTTAGATCGTGGTTTTTCAACTCAATTTAAACACTGCAACAAACGATGAAGTACCGCAGCATGGAAGGTCTGGATGCTGCAGTGAAGACCACATTTTCGTTGCTGTCTTCGGAGGCGTTGGAGAATATGTTTATGACCTTGCGCCGGATTACGCTGGTTGTTGTCGAATCTAAAGGTTGCAATCGGTACAAATCTCCCGAAGTGCTGGAACGGATGACGTTGAATTGGCCTTGTCTTAATGAATGTTAGACTAGAGGAAGAGGACAGACTAGAAGACGCAGCAATTCTCTTAATGACATTGACAGTGTGAGAATCGAATGAGTGGCCTTTTTCATCATATTTGCATTCAATATGCAATGAATTTGTGTACTACCGAATGTTCGCTTGCAATATTTGCAAAATAGAGGTTTTGAGTGAAAGTTCTGCAGACGTTATTTGAACGTCTGCAGAACTTTCACTGTCGTAGTCTGATGAGTCGCAAGTGTCAGCATTGCTTTCAGCGGCCTGGAGATACGTGTGCTACACTTATTCTTCAGATGAGTTCTTGCAGCCTCGGATGGCTGACATATACAAGTTCTCGAGAGCGACTTGAGCCGAGTAAGAACGGCCTGAAGGTTGTGGTGCTAATGCACTGACGGCCTACTTGGGTCTTTTACTATCGCCCACACAAGCCGCTAAGCTGAAAATCTGAGTTTTGTGGTGGTGCGAATTCAACCAAGTGGCCTAACTGAGACGCCATTGTACCAACCTCAATTTTAATTTTGGCCTCAATATACAGCAACGACTCGTTCAAATTCGGACGTGTGCATTGTGCAAGGTCCGAAATGACCACTCATCAACTATCAACGGTTTAACTTTCATCGGCAGTTTCACGAAAACCTTCGAATACAGACAACTAGGGAATTTAAGCCACACTTTCGGCCGAAGTAAATTGGAACGACAGCAATTTGATTGGTTGGTCTACTTCGCAATACGATAGATTATATGACCAATGAAATTTCTTAATTTGCCAAGAGTAAAAAATACAAAATATAATAAAATGGCAAAACCAAGGGACCATACAGTATACAAATAGTTTTTTGTACATAACTTCTTCATTTTTAATCCGTTTTGCTTCGTTCAAGTCTCAAAATATTCCTTTTGAATTTCTCTATCGATTACACCTAAATTGAGCCCCAAAAACAAGCCAGAGTTATGATAAAAAACCTCCACGTGGCAGTTGGTGCGCGAATGCTGCGCCAACTGCGCTACGCAACATCTCATTAACATTTAGGAATTGCTTTGAGGAAACTTGCTCGAACTTGCTCGGCTATGATGAGGTCCCATGCTTGGATTGCTCGTTCGATCATCGTGATGCGTTTGACCTCACTTCGAGGGGACATCCAATCATCATCTGTGTCATCATCACTGCTTACCAAATCTTCTGCAATCCATAGGTAACGAAGGTGCTTTTTGAAGGGTGCCATGACTGATACGTCGAGCGGTTGACAATGAGACGTAGCGTTGGGTAGCAGTGGACACACCTCAAAGCCGGTAAGTTCAGCTGTTGCAAAAACCTTCCGCACTGACGTGGGATTCAAAGTTGTCAAGGACCAACAATGACTTCCCTGTGACGGCAAGGAACCACCACAGGTAATGTTGCCACACGCCAGAGTCCATCCATGCTTTTGACTGCATGGCGTAGTAGTGGCCGGCGGGGTAACTCGGAACCTCTTGGGTGTCAATGCGGCCACCGACTTGGCCACGAATGACGAAAAGAATCGGTAGCTTGGTTCCATCTCGTCGTATTGTCAACACCGCTGTCATGCGGTACGAGTGTTTCTCCCCTTTTGACAGCTTTGAACTACCTCCTCGTTGTGCCCGAATGTATCTTGGCGGCATGTCACAGTGGATCGAAGTCTCATCTACATTGTAGACGCAGTCGTCTTTGAAGTGCCCGTGCTTTGCGTGGAACTCCTTAACGAACTCAATCCGTGTGCTTTCGAGGTCGGTGACGACGCGCTTGGACAAGCAGGCTTGCTGGTGAGTGTAGCCGTTTCGCCCACAGAATTCTTGAAGCAGTTTGAGTAAGTGGTCGTAGCCTCGTCCTTCTTTCTGACGCGCAATGTAGTCGCTTAGCCATTGATGCTGACGTTTTCGGAGGAAGTTGATCATGTGCGTGCATGTTAGGGCACGCTCTTGTTGTCGGCGGGAGTTCATGAAGTCCAAGAGAGCAGATGGTTCAGGCAAAATTGCTGGGCGACCGGCACCAGGAAGGTTTGTGGACTTCTTGTTGCCCTTGAAAGCGAGCAACGACTCTGTCACTCTGCTCCAATTGCGCACAGAGCTGTAAGGAACGGAAAGCTCAGTGGCGGCTTTGCGGTACGAATTGTCTTAAGAAGCTCGAGAGCTCGTAGCTTACGTGATATTGGGTATGTACAACGATGGGCTCCAATCGGGTCTGCGGTGCCCTCTTGTACCATTTCGTTGGAATTGACATGTGCAGTGTCAACATCACACGAGTCAACATTTCGCGGGCATTGTAATACGAATTGGCGCGCGTTGCTTATTTCAACCAATGAAGTTAGATTTCCACATTGAGCTTCTTTAATTGGCTAAATTTTGCAATTGTAATTTTCCAACTTCGGTGTGGCTTAAATCCCCTCGTTGTCTGTAATTATATCGTTTGGTTGTGAGATACTGCCTCCGACCCGAAATAAACCCACCACTTCGAAATTGTCAAAGGACCGAAATAAACCCGCCACAAGAGAGCCCCCACAAATATTTCAAATAATTAAATTTCACCATACAAATATTAAGGTATTTAAAAAATATAATAATATTGAATGTCAATACTCAAACACAATGTGAATTGAATTTTTACTCATCACCAACACTCTCTTCATCGAGATCAACGGTTTCAAGCGCTGTCAAGATGTCGCTCATTTCCAAATCAGCTTGCGTTTGTATGGCCAGGTCGCGCATA
>NW_008580276.1:0-8227 GCF_000520115.1 Aphanomyces invadans
GGCGAACGGCACGGCAAGAGCAATAAGTAGCTCGTGTCGATTTGTTCTCACTGCAGACACGCCCTCGAGTCCATCATGGAGCCATTTCTACACTCCAACCTGCGTTACGGCTCGATTGCTAGTTCCCTCGACGTCATCACGATCTGTGGGTTGCCCACATCCACACACACACACACATTCACCCCGTTTGTCATATTTCATCGTCGTGGCGAACGATCGTGTATCCTCTATGGAAATGTGCCAATTACTTCTTCTTGGCCTTCTCGACAGTCTTCTCGTCTTCGTCGGCAGCGTGCTGTTGGGCAAACTGCTCAATGCACGAAATCGCAAAGTACGCCATGAACGCCACCATAATGAACCCGCCGGCCTGCGAGATGAGAGAGCTGCTGTCGGCCGCGGCGCCTTCCGCCGCGTGGTCGACCTTGGCCTTGTCAGCCACAGCGTGAAACTTGTGGCGGCACTCGAGCAGGAACTGGGCGACCTTTTGATCGAGCTCCCACGACTCGGGGGTGATGGCCGCAATGAACTTTTCGATCTCCGTAAGCGTGGCGTCGGTGAAGATGGTGACGAAGAACATCGCTTGCAAGTTGGCCTTGATCAGCGCCTTCCCGATCAACGTCGCGCTGAAGAACGTCCAGAACGGCATTTGAAAATGGCCGCAGCAGATCCCGCACAAGTCGAACGCCATGTTCGGCCACGCGCTCATGAGCAGCACGCCAAAGAATCCATGGCGTTGCAAAAACGAGATCATCCACTCCTTCATGTGGTTCAGCGCGTTGTACTCGGAAGACGACGTCTGAATGTCCTCAAACTCTTCGTTGCGCTTCCCGGCCACACTCGCCGCGTACGACAGCGCGTACGGCGGAATCTCGCCCAACGCGGTCCCTGCACCCCACAGCATCGACGCGACTGCGACCTTGGTGAACATCGAGACGAATGTCACGTCCGCGCCGGTCGACGACCCGCAGTTCGTCTCGAATGAACGGAACCACGTGTGGTGGCGCGTGTCGAAGTCGGTCGACTTGCAAAATTCAGCGCCTTGCACGACCAGAAAGATGTGCGGGAACAGGAACAGAATGCCAGAGTGCATGCCGGTGCCGAGGCCAACGCTAGACAGCACGCCGAGGCCTACCCACCACACAACGTACTCGACATTCGTGTTGAACTCGTCCAAGTACACGTGGTGTTCGCCCGGTGTGTTGGAGAGGCCGATCCACAGCAACACGAGCGGCAGCGCCAGGAACAGTGTCAGGGGGTGCGTTGCAAGCGCCACGATCGCCCATCGAACGAAATCCTTGAGCACGATGGAAAAGTGGTACAGCACCGACAGCGGGCGTCGAAATAACGTCAGTTTCTGTCGCTCGGCACGCAGCGTCTTCTCGAGCTCCGCCACACTGTCGTCGGCCTTGGATGGAAGCGGTGCTGGCGCCGTCGCAGAGCTAGCGTTCGTCGCCGCCTTCTTTGCCATGTTCCCCAGCAAATGCGGTAATGTTGTGGTGGAACGAGGGGTCGATTATTTTAGCCAATGAAATGTTCAGAACGACCACTTTCTACCAATCACATCTCGACACCAGCGGTTTTACTCAACAACCAACATTCCCGATATCTCCTATCCTGTGTACTCGACAGAAGCCTCGGAATGTACGTCACTCGGCACTCCCCGAAAGTGTTCGATCGGCGCTGCGAGCGGCGGTAGCGTTGGCGCTGGACATGGACTTGTGGGCAGGGCCAGCAACATGCAGGCGCAATGAAGTGTGCGCCACAATCACTATGTCATCGCGGCTATTGGTGCTAATGACCTTGGTCGACAGTGAGCCCAGTGTGAATTGCACGTAGCTCCGAAGCTCTTGCGACTCAACTGCGCTGCATGGACTAGCATCGTGCTCCAAGCCGTGCGCGAAAGGTGCAGGAGCTGTAGTTGATCAAGGTGGCGGATCGATGGGTCCGCAACGGCCAGCGTTCCAGAGTTCTATTCATGGTCATCTCCAAAGCTTCTACTAACGGCGGCATGTGTCGGGCTTTTGTGGTTGGGGCTCTTGGACCATGTGTGTTTGAGCTCGCGGAGGTTGTCGCCTTGGGTTTTCGGGGATTCTAGAAGGGGCGCGCCCGTGGCTTCCGATGGTTTCGTTGGGGACAACGTGGGGCTCGAGCTGGTCTTGGAGCTTTGAAATGACAGGTTGAGTCGGAGGGTTGCTTTGAGCGCGGTTGCTTTGTTCGGGGACGAAGGTGGAAGATGCAGCGGCGACGTGGAACCAGGGACGACCCTCGTGGGCAGCGTCATGGTCTGTTTGATAGCGGATCTACCAGGCACGATGATGTTGGCAGTGACGGGGGTGGAAGCTTTGACCATGCTGAGGGCCATCGATTTGGCTTTGGCAGGAGATGACTCGTGCAAGACGGTGGGAGCAAGCACTTTGTGCCCACTTGTCGACTCAGTGTCGTGAGCTACGGTCTTGTAGCTCCACATGCGAGCTTCGATCGCTTCCATGAACTGCTGCTGAGGGCCGATGACGCTGCCCGCTCGACACAACCGGAGCCACCCAATGCACTCTTTCGCGGTAAAGTGGAAGTGCTTCATCAGGTACGCTCCAATACACGTTCCCGTACGCCCAAGACCTGCTTTGCAATGCACCGCGACGGCACCGGGCGTGGCCTCACACGCGGCAAGAAATCGGTCGAGGATGTCGTTCGGGGGGTTGGCGCCGTCAGGGTAGTACAGATCCAGGTGGTCGATGCCCGCGGCTTTGAACCGCGACTCGTCGTACAGGCTCTCGTTGAGCCGAATGACGAGCGTGACGTGCTTCGATTTAAAGTACGGGACGTAGTGCTCGGGTGTGAGCGAGATGTAGCCTTCTGCCGTGTGCCGGTACACGTCGTGGGGGCCAGCAAACGCAATGAACTTGGGGGAAAGCCAGTTGAGATCGCCGTTCTCGACTTGCTCGTAGTGCTGGTACTCGTCCACGCAAAACGTCGCTGTGTCGAGAAACCGGTGTCGCAGCGCCTTCTCGAGCCCACAGAGGCAGTCCAGCACCGTGAGTTTGAACACGCACATGGTCGGTGTGGCGTCGTGGAACGGGGGCAGCGTGGGTAGCATCTTTTGGAACGGCGCGATCGCGTCGGCGGCTGTCATGCGGTTGTACAGGATGCCCCAGCACGCCAGGATGCATATCGCGTTCGCCTTGCGCTTGCCGTCCGTGGACGAGTAGAACACGAGCTTCTTTCCCAACGGTTTGACGCGACTCAGTTCGTCGTTGAGCACTTGGCTAAACAAGAACGTGTGGCCCAGGTTGAGCGGTCCAAAGTCCAGGTAAAAGTTTGTGTACAGGAGCTGCCGGTCAATACTAAAGTACACGACGTCGGACGTGGACCTGGGCGTCGCGCCTTCCGAGAACGACGTGTAGTACACGACCCGCGGGACGAACTCGATCACGCTGTCCATCGGACGAGTGTGTTTGTGGGCAGACGAGTGGCGACGGTCGCGGAATGCACAATGGCCGACCATTGCACGCCGATCGCCACGTCAGTTAGCGCATGCACGAAACCCCCGACCAAGGAATTGCAAGGGCCGCCTATTTTTAGTGCTCTCGAACGTTGAACGCGCCTCGTGGTTCGGAAGTTGAACGCCCCAACTTGGAACGACAGAACGGCCCAACTTATATTGGCGGTGCGTCCGTCGGGGCGCGCTGGACGGAGACATGAGACGGCGTAAAGATCGATTGGGCTGCAATGGCCAAATCCAGCCGCGATCCCACGCCGTCGGGGTGTGTGCACTGGCTGGGGGAGTCTTGCCTGGGTGAGCTACCTTGTTCGACCTGTGCATGGAGACTCCGACAAGTCAGAGCTGCATGGGGAAAACAATGGGTGTCGCTGCCGCAACGAATGTGGGACACTGTGTTGGAAGGATGACGCGTTCGATAGTATAAGGACACGACTTTGTTGTGCCAGGCTAGCCGGACCAGTCCGGCGGTAGGCGTAGTGGCCGGACGGCGTACCTTTGATGCTGTTCTGGTTGGCAAGGCGGTCGTGGGCGGCGATGGTCCAAACGGCTAGGAGGGCCAGCAATGCACCGGTGGCGACGAAACCAGTACAGAAGAAGACGCAAACGGCGGGCGCAAGGTCCGTCGCCGGACGAGAGCGTCGGACACCATCGGGATGAGAATTTGACCAGACCTAGAATGCCTGCGCAAGCGATCCCGTTGATGGACACGAGCGTGGCGCTGGTTTGGACGAACTTCGTGGTCGCCATCGCTGACATTCGAGACAAAATGACCACACTCAGCGATAGGTTGCCCCGCAGTGTCACGTGGATGCAGGCGAAATCCGCCGACACATCAACTTGTCAACTAGAGTCGCGGCTACGATGCGCTTGAGCCACAATCGCTGATCGGTCGCGCTGGTGTCGTCCGGGGCAGGTAAAAGAACGTCGTTTGTCCTTCGAAAGTGGAGGCTTGGGGCGTTGTCACAGTGTCTACGCAACTCCATCGCTCGTGTCCAAGAGTCGTCCAGGGCAGCATCGATGTCCGCCAACCCTCTGTGCATGTTGAGCCTCCCAACGGAATAGCCGGGCGTGCACAGCAAGACGGCATCGCAATGCATTGGCAAAGGATGTAGCCCAGCGCAAGTTAGGAGGCAAGAGGCCCAACTCGTCGATCGTTGACTAGTACGGTTGGCTCCAAAGGAGCGGCTTGACGCCGAACCCACCAACTGTACAACATGAGGCAATCCCGCGCACAACTGGGAGTCACGTGATAAAGGGTAAAGGCTGACGAGGGTTGACATAGTTGAAGCGGATGCCCCAGTCAGCAATGGCGCCGTACACCACGTACACGCCTACGATCCCATGACGATCTTGGCAATGACCCACAGGTACATTAGCAATTGTTCGGCACCTACAGATATCGAGGAAGGAGGTGTGCTGTGTACTTCACCAGGGAATGCCACCCCCCCCTTGACATGTGCCCTCCACGAAATGGTTGGCCGCATAGCCCCGCGTACTCGACGCGACGAGTTCGATCCACCAACAAGTAGTCGCGAAGGGAGTGGGTTGCCAATTCAAATTGCTGTGAACCCAAACTTTGGCCTAGTTCGAACGTTATGCCACGTCATCCATGAATACTTTGTCCCGGGCGCCAGCGTGGATGAAAGGCGGGGGATCGCCCAACACACGTAGCGCTATTCGCTTGGCGTTCCAAGACAAACGAAGGGCGCAGAAGACGCTGATGCAAGTCAGTCACGCGGGTTTCCAACTGTGCACACGGTCGTGCGCTACACAACGACCATGTTTTCATTCTTTCGTACAGTTCTTTTGTGGATCGACTCTGATTACGGCTCCTGACGGACTCGGTTCGTTCAAAAGGCACATCGTTTGAGCAATCGTTGGTCATCTTTCGTCGAGAGGGGTTTCTACGAAAAGATGTACATATGGGGAAAGGTTGCTTGATTTCGTGGCTCATGCGGCAGGTCCCGTGCCTGAACCTCTAGGCTGCGCCGTCTAACTTGCCACCGCTTCTCCAGGCGACCTCTGCGATCGCCTGGTCGTCGCTTTCCGTCACGTCGATGCCCCGTCGACCACGCTGCAGGGACTTGGCGGTGAGAATCGTTCGTCGTGTCCATGCCAATTCGTGTATCGCTATCGTCGTTCTCTGTCGTGGGTTGCGAGCGTGTTCTGCGGACACCCGTGTCCCTGTACTGGATGAAGTGGTTTGCAACGATCAAGCCGTGAAGGCGCATGCACGTGCGTTCGTCCAGGCCCTGGGACTCTTAAGGTTGAATGTAGTGCGTGTAGGGGGCGCCTGGGAGCGGAAGGAAGAGCAGCGTGAAAGGCCGAGTTGCTGGGATCGCGGCGCCATTCGTAGAGTTTGGTGAGGTATTTGACCCGGGTGAGGGATGCGGTGGGGAATTAGGATGCCGCAACGGTGGGTTTGTCGCATCGGCCAGTCGCAGGAACAGCGTACAGAATTGTGCCGTGAACGTCAGTAGAGTTCGAGCGCCGACCTGCAGCATCCGTCGCTCTGCCAAGCCACCGCTGGAATGCCGTGGCCGCTCAAGCAAACCAAGGCAGACATGCCCACCGTCCATCGACGCCAAGACGAGTTGGTGCAAACGGGGGTCGATACACTCGACGCCATCTTGGCCAGAGACAGTGGCCAAGACGGCACGGTGTGGACGGCTGGAACGACGTTGCGCCGTCGCCAGGAGAGCTCCAGTGTGATGTTTTGGAAGGGACATGTCCCGGGTTATACCGTCGATGCCGTCAAGGCGACGTGCTACGTGGGATGCTCCGCCGTCCAGCTCGCCAACAAACTGAAAGACCCGACACGTCTGCGCGAGTACGACGCCACGATCTTTGGATGCCGTATCGTCGAAGAAGTCGATGTACCGTCCTTTACAACGATTCAGTTCTGGCAAGGCGTCCCGTTGTTCCCAGCCACGGCGCGTGAGTTTTGTGTCCTGACGGCGGAGCGCAGACTGCCGGGTAGCCAGGAAATCGTGCTGGCTGCTCGATCCATCGAGCACGAGTCCGTCCCGCATAATGCAGCGTACATTCGAGGCGAAATGTACTTGACTGGGTTTATCTTGCGACCGGTCGGCAAGACGTCGTGCTTTGTCACGGCCCTGCGCCACGTGAATATGTGTGGTACTGCGGCGCCGTTTGTCGGGCGCAAGGCCGACGACATGGTCGCCATCGCAATGAACCTGCAGCGTTTGTTTGGCAAGCCAACGGAACCAAACGACTTGCCAGTCACAGCCGTTGCTCCAGTCTCAAGTTTGCAACGTCCAGCGCCGCACGAACCACCGCCTGACGCGTCCACGTGCGCCAACTGCGGCAAGGACATCTCGCACGGCTTCAGTCGCCATCGCTGCATCGTATGCCATCACGTGTTATGTGGGGACTGTGCACGGCACGTCGTCAAGTCGAAGCAGTGGCAAGTTCTTCGCATGTGCAATCCTTGCGCCGCTGAAAACGTCGCCAACGATCAACGCACGCCGCCCGACAAATCGCCCGTTCGCGTTCAAAGGACGACCGAGGAAATCGCAGCGCAGCCGGCGAGTCAGGTGTCGCCAACAGCGCTGTTGGTCGTGTGTGCTGTCGCGTCGCTTGTCGTGTGGATGGAGTGGCCTGGCCATGCTTTGGTCATCTTCACAGTTGGTCTGCTTTCTCTATTTGCATCGATTGCTCACTCCCCATCCGGCTGTGCATCAAGTCGGGGCGAGCTTGTTCGTTCACGATAGAAATTATCGGGAACCGCTTTTGTACAGTGGGTCACAAAAGTCTGAATACCCTGATCAGAATTTCTGTTTTGGTGTGTTCCGTGGGAACCTGAATGACTTTAGCTGCGTACTCGAGTGTTTTAGAATTCTTTCTGCATTGCCCATCATCCAAGGCAAGTGCATCGTGAGCTCAACGCGAATTGAACCCAATATTTGACATTGTATACATTTTGGGAAATCAAAAGTCTGCATACCCAAGAAAGAAATTGATGTATTCGAGGCAATTAGTACTTGGTTACGCCGCCGTCGTTGGCAATTACCATACTCATCCTCTTCGGCATTGTTTCAATGATGCCTCGGATGAAATCGAGTGGGATACTATCCCAAATCTTTGTGAGACTCACTTTCAGACCTTCCATGGAGGAAGGGGGGCGAACTACGCACTCTACGCTTCATGTACTCCCACACATGTTCGATTGGGTTGAGGTCAGGACTTTGGGCTGGGTGCTCGAGCAGGTTAAATGCATTGTCTGCAAAAAACTTGTCGACAAACTTCGTCTTGTGGATGGGGGCGTTGTCGTGCAAAAATTCAAAATCCACAGGCAGGTCGAGTTTCACAAAATTTTCGACAAAATTTTCTTCAACCATCGCGAGATAGTCCTTGGATTTCATCTTTCCTTCACGGAACACCAAACATCCCGTTCCATTGTACCCAATGGCACCCCACACCATCAACGTTTGACGGCCACTCTTGAATGTGGGGACGAGGCAGTGGTCCATCAATTCTTCATGGGGCTTGCGCCACACGACCCGGAGAGGTTGAATGGACTCTCATCAGTCCATATGACCTTCTTCCAGTCGTCGATCGTGCGTTTGAGATGCGTTTTAGCATACAGCAGTCGCTTGGCCTTGTTCTTCTTGGAAATGAAGGGCTTGCGTCTGGCCGCCCTTCCTGCATGCCTTCTTTTTGGATACGGCGACGAATTGTTTGGGTGGAGACGTCCTTCTCGTGGAA
>NW_008580277.1:0-10691 GCF_000520115.1 Aphanomyces invadans
TTACGGATAGTTTCGCCAATCAAATGCGTTTTGTACAAGCCAAGCTTGCACAAAAACCTTCACCGACCAGGCCCTAAGTTGACTTTCAATGGCGGGTAGGTGAGGTTGGTGCATTGCTTACGTGAGGTATTGGTGACATTGGCGAGCTCGCGCCCACAAAAGTTGTCAAGCCATCCGGACATGGTCGACTTAGGGGGGTCACGTGGGAGATTAAATGTAGTACGGGCCCATCTACGCAACTCAGCACCATGAATCGCAGGATTCGACTCAAGATATTGGAGTAGAGCGCGTTTCTCCTCGACGGCTCGACGACTGTGATGGCATTAGATCACCAAGTGTATCAACATCTGGTCATGCTATTGTTTCAAAATTTGAATTACCTCTTTCAAGTTATGTATTTCTCATATCAATTCTCAAAGGATATAAATTTATGGTGGGTTCGCTATTCCGGGGGACTTCTGTACCTTCGTGCATTCGTATAGAATACTGCATGCATACAAACATCAAGACATCTGTGTGCACCAAAATGCACCAAAATACACCTAAACATATATACTTCCATACAAAAGGACTGAAAGTGACCAATTGGTATAAATACAATTTCTCGACAATCCGAACCGTTGCATGTGTTGGGCTTTCACGAGGCTAACGAAATTGCAGCTTCTTTTATTAAAAAATGTCAATTGAAATTAAAAATAGGTGCATAAGTCAAGTCAATATGTTGTAGTATTTGAATGACTTGCTTCATACCAGAATTTCCAACAGTATTGGTGATTTACGCTACGGTGCAAGCCATTTGTTTACACATTACATCGAAGTACAAAAAATTGCCTTCTGTGTACTTATTGCAACACTGGATTGACATTTTTCAGGAAAATAAGCCGTGCCGTCATGACGAAAGATCTCGATAAAGTTAGACCACACAAGTTACAGCTCGAATTATCGATTGTTGACGTATTGATCGAGCTAATAGATTCAATCGACCTGGTCTTATTGAAATGCACTACTTGGAGCATACTTTGGCCGAAATTATGTTTTGATGTTGTAAGGTAAATATCCATACAAATTGATTATCCGGATAATATAACACGTATCACAGAATTGCACTATCTCTGCTCTCAAAAAAGAGGGTCAATTACTCTTTGGATTGGTTGAATATTTAAGTATATCGCTCCTTTTTTCGAGAATACTGCGGACAACTATCTGTCCCAGGTCGCTTTGCATTTGTCGATTTGATAGTACTTCATATCACCATGGATCAAAACAGGTATCAAAGAGCGCTTCAGCGCAAACGACATGCTAGAGTCCAAGTGTAAAACGATTCGAAACGACCTGCGAAGTATATTTACCGAGCGCGAAACACGAATATAGATATTGTAGCAACAAGCCCCTGCGATGACAGTGAAGGACATGTCTACCCTTGGCCGTTTGCTACTCTGCCAGGGTACTGAAGTTGGTATTTTGTGTGGTCTCATATGCTTTCTAGGTGACAACTCACGTAATTTGCACTCTTGTGATCTTGTGGCACATGCTCAGTCAGTCCATTGATTCGTCGTGGCTGACACACAGTCAGGTAGGAGCAATCAGGATTACGATAGATCATTGAGATTGTGCAAATTGACCTCCTAACTACTAACTAGTTGAGTTTAATGAGCGGTGGCGACCTGTTCATGACATTTACGCGCCTCAAGACATTCTCGCTTCATGGGGTATCCCTCCATTATCACAAGAGCAGTCTATTCCTGTGTCCGTACTTGGCTCTCGCACTGCTTTTGGTGACATCCGATCCGAGTCCATTTTTCCTGAACCTAATCCAACAGGACGGTGTGGCCGGTGCGGTAGTGCCGATATTGCTACTTTCCTGGTGAGTATCAACTTTGGCGTTAACTTCTCCTGAATATCATAGAAAGCTAATGGGATCGGCGCCATATCACAGCTTGAGGCCCACCTCAATGGGATCGTAGACAACTTGGACGATGCCCAGGATTCGTGTGTTCAGTCCGAAAAACCGCAAACCTCCGTACATCGTGCAGCTTGTCAATCAAGAGCTCAAGCAGTTGGAGGCAAAACATCTACTACAGAGGTCCACCACATTTTTCTCTCTACTCAAAATGTATGAACTGTATACTGTACTACGATTTCAACATTAAGTTTTCAGAGGTCATTTGAACGCGGTGGTTCGTGTTTTGAAATTTCAAATGTGAGGCAGTGTCGATGACAAGTAGGAAAAGTCATTCAGCAAAATGAAGGATAGAATTATGCCGCGAAGCAAGCGATTGACCATTCATGACAAGAACATAATTCGAGCCTACTTCGAGGCAAACGCGTTCTTAAAGACACGCGAAATTCAAAACTGGGCGACCCAACAATTCGTCTTCGAGCTGCACATCACGAACATCCGTCGCATCCTCAAGGATAATCGATCTCTCGAGTCCTACAACATGGCAGATGGGCCAGCAAAATTCCGCACCAACATATACCGACCACGTCACCCTGGGCACGACAAAAAGGTCGCCGAATGGGTGACCATGGCAAACGATCGAGATGCATTCGTAACTGGCATGTTGATTGCGCGGGCTGGAGAACGAATCGCGAAAGAACTCGACCTACAAGACCGCGTGAAGCGCTCAAAAGACTGGCTGTATCGACTTCAAAAACGTCACCTTCTCCAAATGCACCGACTCCATGGAGAAGCCGCATCGGCTCGCCCTGATGTTGTTGCCACTGGTCGCGAAACAATTCAAAGTGTCACTCAGCTGTACAATGCCCCGGACATCTACAACATTGATGAAACCGGGGTATTTTACAATGGATATCCTCGTACCACAATCTCTGACAAGCCGCGAGCCGGATACAAGCAAGACAAGAGTCGAATTTCTGTAGCACTTGCAACCAACGCCGACGGATCAGACAAGCTGTCACCGATGTTTATTGGGAAATAAAAAGAGCCAAGTTGCTTTGGTCGTTGTCGTTGTTGTACCACTCGAATCGCAAGGCCTGGATGACCATAGCCTTGTTTTCCGAGTGGATCAACGACTTCAATTCACGAATGGCCTTTGAAGGTCCTACTCATCCTTGACAATGCGTCCTCGCATGACCCTTTGGATGTTGCACTTACCAACGTGCGATTATTGATGCTTCCGCCCTACACGACTGCCTTTCTGCAGCCAATGGATGCCGGCATCATCGCGTGTTTCAAGCGACACTACACGAGGCGTCAAATGGATTTTGTTTGTGATCTCGTGGAGAAAATTACCGATGGATGTTTCTCCGCGGGGAAAAACTTGTACACTGTTGACGTCTTACTGCCATGCAGTGGTCGCTGCAAGCGTGGGAGTGCGTGACACGACAAATCGAAACTGCTGGAGCCACACGGGTATTGTTAATCGTGAAGAACTATTCGATCAGCTTCATTCGGTGCGGATCACCTCAGGTCATTCGATTGCAAGTTTGCTCAACTGAGCCCAACAACACCTTTACAATATTATGTTTGCGCTTTTTTGTGTTTCCAAATGTCTGTTAGAATTTATTTGAAGGTGGAGCGAAATCTGGTAGATCTCTGTATCAGGTGTGTCAACTAATTCGAACCTGCTTGAAAACGGGCTTTCAATAGCACTCTATCCGCAGTGGCGCGGCGCAGTGGACGGCATCCTCCTCCAAGATAAACATGCAATAGGTGTACGCGAGGGCAATTGTCCATGGATTGGTCCATGGATGCCCGTAGCAAGGCATTTGCATACATCGGTAAAGCTCAGTCGTCGATGATCATCTCAGAAACGATTACGATTTCTAGGAACAACTCTACGTGACGATTTGGCAAGCGCCTCACGGGGTGGGACCCACATGCACACGTGGAGCCACCAACGCTCAAATTTCTTCATCGCGTGCTCGGCAGACCTGGACTTGCTGGGGGCATATCGACGCTGCATATTTTCCAACGCGTGTGGCTTCGTGGGCGAAGCTACCAATTGCAATGTCTCCGATGCGGTTTGAAACTCCCTTTTCGCTGCGTTGCTTCTTCATTTGACAGACCAGCCACAGTTCAACCCAACCTCATCGTTCAACATCGCTGTATCACAGGCCAGATGTCATTCAGCCGGCAATTGCGACGTTTTGCAAGCATTTTTGGCGGCAATACGACGTGTGTATGTCTCAACGTACACATCGCACTAATGCACGACGTGTGATACGGCGCTGCTACTGCGCCAAATAAATTTAAAACTCTACTTGCTCGAAATGAAGTTGGACCACCTTCAACGTCCTACGTCTGTGGTCGCACCGATGTGTGACGGTTTGCCAGATCCAAGCTCCTCCATTTCCGTGTCTCTGACAGGAATCAGCACAACGATTGCTTCGTTCTTGTACAAGTGGTATGTTGAACGTCCTTTTTCGGTCAGCGTGTCATGCGCTGTCGGACCAAACAAAGCTCAGTCAACTAAAATCGACTGTGGCCATCGTCAAATTTGTGTCCCAATTGCCCCACAAAATCACGTTAGCCGAAAGCGACTGCTTGCCTTACACCCGTTGAAGAGTACGGTGTGGCGCCTGTGTCAACGCCTGGAATCGAAATACAATGTCAACATGGCGAAGCTCGACGGAAAGGCAAAGATGCCATCGGCCCCCATGTACGCACTGGACTCGGCGCAATCGATGACGCCAATCACATGCTTGCAGACATGGCCGCTCGAACTGCCGCGATGATGCTACCAAACGTAGTTAAGAAGTACTCCATATAGTAATTCTTACGCCCGTGAGTTGATCGGCACTACAAAAACCACGGAGAAACACAACTGTGATCCCGTCGAATTTCTATAAACGCCATCCGCAATAATTGAGCGATGCCCAAATATGACCTAACGTTAATATATCTTGCGCCAGGTACATGAAGCAATGCTAGATATCATGCGCCACATGAATTACCCGATCGATTATTGCCCGTGTAACATTAATTCACACTTTCTCACTTGCTGGTTTCGGCGGCCTGTGAATTTAGCGACGAATGAGCTTGATCCCTATCGATACGATTCAACGATGACAAACCAAGGAGATTCTATGACGGCGACACATACATTGACACAATGCGCAAGGGTTTGACGGCAGTTACTCAATATCGTGATATGGCATGTGCAGTAGACCTCCTGGCGAATGAAATGATATTAACACAGTGATTGGGTACACACTTGTGCAACATGACATCCCTATAATTTTATAAACTATTCACAAATTGACCGGGCACTTCAACGAGTACATCATCCACTTTGGGTGATTCATGACTTGACCAGAGATTATGCATCGTGTTGTACAGGTCGTCTTTTCTAGAATGCTCAGTAGATTGGCGATTTGGTCGATCACTACTGAAATTCAATATATCATCCAAGGTCATCCACCACTCGACGTTCATGGCCAGCCAAAGCACCACAACACCAGCTAAGAGACTCCTCTCCGCCAGCAAAATTGCCAAAGCAGTTGATGCACTTGCGGTAATTGACGAACGCCGTCACACCAAGCGTCAGCGATTTTCAATTGAGTCCAGTGATGCTACTGCTGAGGACCTAGACTCTGTCTCGCCCGTTATAGACCGGTACATTGCCGTCAAAGGGTTGAGGTCGTCCACGCCCTGACCAATTTTTCGGTGTCCGAGCTCAATACTCTCTGGTCCAACATCAAGCCATATGTGTCCAAGAACTGGAATGTTGGTGGTGGCCGCAAATGTCCGGTGACTGGGAAGGACATGCTCTTCATGACCCTCGTGACGCTCAAGCATGCTGGCACTTGGGATATCCTTGCTGCCAGTTTTGACGAGAAGGCCGCAACGTTCAGCAACCGCATCACCCAATTTATCCGTGTTCTCCATCCGTATCTGATCCGCAAGAACATCGATGAACAAGGAGTCAAGTGGACGATGCACCAGCTTGCTGTCGCTGGTCATCAATTTGAAACCTACAAGTCGGCGCTTTATGCCGTTGACGTCACCTTTCAGCAAACCACTGCACCTGCGGTATCCTTTGGCGAGAAGAAAACGTACTTCTCCAAGAAGCATGGACTCTATGGTCACAAGGTCGAAGTGTCGGTGGCTCCGAACGGCTTGGCCATCAATGCAACGGATTGTGCTGTGGGCAGCACGTCGGACTTTGAAATGTTTAAGGCCAACCTGGGCTTCCACTCACACCAACTGGAGAAGCAGCCAAACGATTACAACTGGGACGATTGGAGTGGCCTTGGCGTCGTTCTGTTAGTATGGTGGGAGGTGTGGAACTTGCAAATGAAATGAAGTTGTTGTTCCTATGCATATCCACGCAAGAACTTGTACAGTGCACATGAAGACGTCCATTTGATAAGTTCTGTGTGTCGTAATGCCTCTGTGGCTATGGCGGATGCGGCTGCTGCCGCCACAGGTTATGCCAGAAGCTCGAGACGTTCCTTGTGCCACAGTGCCCAACGAGCTGATGCGCGAATCATCTTCAAAGGCGTTTGGGTTATCGATGCAGATTTGGAGTTGATGGGTTCTACGTCATACGTCAGGTTTTTGTGCTTGCGCCGGCTCACGACCCGCTCAGGTTCAATTGGGTTTATCTTCCTTTGGTTGTTTGGGATCCTGCTGAAGTACTGTTGGTTGAGTTTGCCATTTCATTAATGGAGTTGAATTACCTTGTTTCAGCATGTAGTGTAATCAAAGGCTGCCATGGCAGCCCCACTATAAAATCTTCAAGTAAATCCTTGTTGTCAAATTCTGCCATCCGTTCATTACAGTGGCCGAAGGCATCGACCGACCTTCCGCATAATTCATCAAATTCCACAGATCATAACCTCTTGGGTGCTTATGCAGTAAATACTATTCATTTGAAAACTATTGACTCGTTGAGGAATTAGTTATCGGGCATCATACAGTAGTCACCCAACGATATTCCTTGACGTCCAATTCGATGCCGTACGTGGCAAATGCCTGCAGCATTCGTACTTTTGTCCACCACGATCCTGTAGGGGTGACTTCCGGTAGGCCCTTGTGGTACTTGGAATAATCTAACGCAATGATCGCGCTCGATTTTGTAATGCAGCATTGAAACCATGCGACAAAGTATGCATGGTTAAACATTGCGTAGAAATCCTTGGGTTGTTTACGACCTCCTTCAAACGTTCGTAGGTCAAGAGCTTGGGTTTCCGCGGCCGTCAGCTATTATGGTGGCTATGAAACAGAGCCGTCGATGGACACACAAGAAACTTCAACGACCCTGTTAGGGACGCAAGCGAAATTTCTTCTATACGTATAACATCCCTGCTCATGTCATACATGGTAAACAAATCAAAGGCAACCTTCATCTGTTCATTGTGCATTGTCAATTCTTGTTTTCAATGTATGAATAGCTGAAATCAGTTTTATGAAATTGAGTCGTTCTTTGAATTCCGCTTAAATATCCTCGAAAATCGACCATCTGTTGTTGATGGTTGAACAATCGTTCAAATCGACGATGTACTGTACACCGTATTTCTATGTTTATATTCGACGATCAAGATCGTCCCGATTTGAAGCTCAACCTGTATACTCTCTCTGTCCCACATAAATTAAGCGAATCAGGAAAATGGCGTACTCCTCCCCGAAAAATTATACAGCCACTTCAAGACATTATACTCGGTATAAATTTGAAAGATGTAATAACGACACGGCTGTCCAATCGAATCATGCAAAAAACATTTCGCAGAACCAATCAAATGGCGGAATAGAGCAATTCTGACAGTGCCATTCGATTCGATTCAGGAGGGGGGTTTAACTCGACATCCTACCGATCCTCACAACTTCACGCAATACCTGCACACTACCCACACGGCACAAGTATCTACTTACTCCTCACCATCTATGTACTGTATATTGGCTCAATTCCTACTTCGCCCATTGCACGCATGATGTCTTCCGCCGCATCTGTCACACAGAGCAATGCTCTCGAGCTCGCGGGCCAGCTCGTCAAAGCTCCTCGCCTCTTCGACCTCTACCATCAACGTACGCTTCATAGCGGCAGCATCCTGTGCGACCATATTCCGCATGCCCGCCCGCGTCATACACTAAATATTTTATAATGTTAAACAAAAATAATTGTGTATGACGCGGGCGGGCATGCCGAAATCCGCGGGCATTGCACATTTTGAGGCACTGCACATCTTGAGGTAACTGTCCTTGGCGAGCCAGCTTCTCTTTTCCCATGTGGAGCAACTTGTAGGCATTGTCATCAAGGAGGCGCATGGTCTCCACAAGGCATGCTTGAAGCGAGAGGAACGTCCAGCCGAGGTTCTCCATCGGGTACTCGTCAAATGCTTGACCAACGTTGGCGACAAGGCCATCAATCATCTTGGCTGACTTTTTCTGTTGTAGAGACTGGATCGCAGCAAAGAAGCTGTCCAAGATGTTGGTGCCCGGGGAGTTTGGCGGCTGCGGTGCGAAAGAGAAAGACCCAGCCGTCCTTGCCGTATTCGTCGAAGGCTGCCTTGAGTTGCGGGTCCATCGGGGTTACATGTGAGCGAGCGTTGTCGTGCTGAAGCATAACGGTCTTGTTGGCGCTGGGCCATCTCGCCACAAAGAAGGGCAGGACTTTCTCGAGAAGAAAGGCTCGATACACGTCTTTTGTCACCGTCAGCAGCTTCGTTTCATAGGTGCCGGCTGGGCGGTTGACGCTCGCACGTTGAGCAGGCACGGACTCGACAAATGGCCACGTGCCTATTTTGCCGTCTCACCATGTGTTGTCAGCAGCTTCGTTTCATAGGTGCCGGCTGGGCGGTTGACGCTCGCACGTTGAGGGGCACGGACTCGACAAAAGGCCACGTGCCTATTTTGCCGTTTCACCAATGGCTCGTTTCGTCGTTGTATCTGGGGCGGTCCACAGCACTGAGAAACCTTTGTAATGTACCTCTTGCTTTTACACTTTCGTTTTAGTTCTTGCTCACCAGGCACCACATAGTACTTGCGGGTGGTTTTTGTTTGGTAAAGCCATTTTTCATCAAGGTGCACGGAGGTCAACATGTCTGAAAGGTGCATGTCAGACTTGACCATGCTCAAGGCAAACTTGAGTCTGCAGTACTTGTTCGCGTTGGTCAAAATCGGACGAAGGGCATTGGAGTGGGCACGAAACAAGCCTAGCTTTAGATAACGGTGCAATGAGCCGCGACTTATTCCTATGATATGCTTAGTTGTTGTCGAAGATGCGTATATACCAGTGTTTTCAGAGATTGATCGAAGCGTTGTTCTTTGTGCAAGAGGTACCTGCAGCATCTTGGCCTTAATTTGCTCGGCTGTATATGCCATTTTCTTGCCTACTCTGCCTTCCTTTTTGTTAGCTACAGACACCTTCATGTTTCCACGACAGAAGCCTTGTGCCTTGGCCAAGGCAAGGATTCGGCGTATCGTTGACACATGGCAGTGGTATTTTGCGGCCAGCATATGACTTGTGCTCTTTGGCAGTCGAGCGGGGAAACGGTTGTTACTTTGAAGCAGGATTCCCGACGGATGGCTTCGCGCTTCTCGTTCGTCAGGTCGGGCCGTGTTGGTGGCATTTTTGAATGTGTGTCATATCTGTTGAATGTTTTATATGGAATTTTGTATGCTGACTGTAACTGGGCAAAAATGACCCGCGTTTTTGAGATTCGTGCTCATACTTACACACATTGAAAGCTTATGGCGCGCTCTTTGCAATGATCCAATCAGAGGTGTAGATTTTTGAATTGAGGAGGGATTTGCTCGTGTTGAATTTATCTTCAAAATTTAATTACCCGTTATGTACACCCTCCTCAAACTCGCGCAATTGTTGTGGGACGGAGGGAGTATGATACAAATGACATTTTTTGTGTCTTGAATACGTGGCAGCAGTCACAGTCTATCTTGTTCATATTCAGACGATACTTCTTTCAGTTTGAATGCTTCGATCTACCAGATAAGCAATCTGCTCTGCAACACCTACAGCATTGCTATGTCATAGGTGTGCATGCTGCATGCGAAGTATCAAGCGACATTCGTATCTCGATAATCTGCGTCGTAGCTCACTATCGTCGAAGCTTGTAGCCACGTCACAGAGCTCCGTGGTGAGTCCAGACGTTGCGGGCTGTGTTGAAGAATGAAAGATGAATGATCATGCAAACCATGACCCATGATCCTAATGATGACCAATCAAATTGAAGGATGAATTTATCAGATGACGATAAATTACTTCCTATGTTCCATATTAGTGCTGACATTTGAAAATCATACTTTTTCCATATTAATCGCAGCATTTCAAATTGATTGGTATAGAGGTTTTAGTGGCTGAATATTTTTATTATTTTTCTCCTTCCCTTTATATTGGTTTTGACAAGGATTTGTTTTTTGTAGATCCTTTTTAGTTTGTACAGTTTTTTCATTCAATTGCGCAGGACATTCCTTTTTGAATCGAATGCGTATAAAATTGTAAGAATCCATAAATCCTGTCACATCAAACCTCTGCTGGGCCCCTCGATGCCCTCGCGGACTGTGAGTTGACTTCGGAGCCCAAGAGAATGATAAGAACATCAACGGCACCTCGCACACGCTATTGTTTGTTACTCAAGATATGGGCGATATTAGAAGTTTTGCATCAGATTGTATACTTTAGTTGACATGTCAGTTGCGAAGCCATATCACATGGCACAGTATTCAAAATGACAGTGTCCTCCAAATATTTATATTCAGATTCTGC
>NW_008580277.1:19211-19718 GCF_000520115.1 Aphanomyces invadans
AGGTTACAAACGAGTATTGCAGAAAATAATATATTGATTGAATAAGTATTTACAGGTTTTTTCCCTTCGCAACAGACATGTCAAGTACGGTATATCAAGTTCCCATTGTATTGGGGTCAACGAAACAATTACGAAGTTCCCAAACAATTTCAGTTAGAAAATCATTCAATACACATAAGCTAGCCAGTCCAAGAGTACTTCTCATAGAACAAAGGGGGAAAAACAACTACATGCTCCCTCATGTACAAAAGGATTGAACCATACAGGACTTGTCTTTAGCTCATGTTCCTTGAGATCCAGCAGTGTATTCAGAGTGCCCTTGCACTCCTGGATGGCGCTTGATTTCCCTAGAAAGACGAGGTGAAACTTTTCAATAAAATCATTAGGGAGAGTCAATTTGGGAATTTTTGGCCTGCTTTTGATTTTCAAGGATTCCGAAAATCGAAACCAAAGGTGGCCACTATGAAACGAAAATCGTAGGGGAGTCAACAAGACCAACCGATTTCA
>NW_008580278.1:0-724 GCF_000520115.1 Aphanomyces invadans
TGAAGAAATAGTTCAAATTCAGTTCGAATGGGTAAAATGGACAAAACCATAACCCGAGAAACAGCAATGTTGGGCTCACCTTACGTGAATCCGAGTTCTTCTTTGGGTCGTTGGCGGTGGTGCATTGAACTGCCTTGGACATGGACTGTTTTGGGTGTCTGGTTTGGTGGAGCAGGTTGCTCCGACGGAGGACATCAACAGGACATCAGCCTCGGTCATGGACCGATGCGTTGGAAGTGGTATGATGGGCGACAGTGGTGTATACGATCAGAGGCG
This sequence comes from Aphanomyces invadans, assembly GCF_000520115.1. Classification (NCBI taxonomy): domain Eukaryota; phylum Oomycota; class Saprolegniomycetes; order Saprolegniales; family Verrucalvaceae; genus Aphanomyces; species Aphanomyces invadans. Next base: position 277 of record NW_008580278.1, read on the forward strand.
ACCCACCTCTGATCCACCAAGGATACCAGGCAAGTACTGCATCGGTGGCCCGATGGTTACACTGCACTCCATCACCCCAGGCATCACAACTACCGCGTGCGAACGGTGTATGCCCTTTTCGACAGCACAGCCCTTTATTGGCCCTGTGGGGCTTTTGGCACATTTCAAGATGGATGGAACATAGTCCCACTCCTTAACCGATCCAGGTGTTGAGCAATATTTACTGCGAAATGCAAAAATCTCTCGCTGGAAGATCCGGCTTGGATAATACATTGCGAAAGGAATAAAATTGTACGATGTATTGACCTTTTTGTTGAAAATTGGACTTTCAGTGGAATCGTTACGAACAAAACACTTTTTCGACAACTGACGCAACCAATCAAATAACTCGTAGCACACATCCATTTTGCCATGCCATCCTTCACCGGTACTCAATCACTTCTCCAAG
>NW_008580278.1:16342-22110 GCF_000520115.1 Aphanomyces invadans
CTCGTATGGATGTGTCCGCGCCTTCCTGAATGATCCTGCGGGGTATGGCAAGGCGAGATCAACGGGAAGACCGTCAAGTGTCACCAATGCCATGCACCGCAGTATCATTCGGGCGGCACGGACAGGGAAGTACACGGCGGGGGAGCTCGTAGAGCGACATTCCTTACCAGTTGGCCGTCGTCGGGTGTGTCAACTGCTCAACAAGAGCGGTAAACTGAAGTACAAGAAGCGACTTGCCGCACCGATGATGACGAAGGAGCATGAGAAGGCGCGCGTCAAGTGGGCGGCCGAAGTGATCGATTGGGGTGACAAGTTCGACCACATCATGTGGTCGGACGAAAAAAAGTGGAATCTCGATGGCCCTGATGGATTCAACTACTACTGGGCCGATTTGACCCGACGCCGTGAGCATTTCTCCAAGAGACAAAACGGGGGTGGTGGTGTCATGGTTTGGGGAGGCTTTAGCAGCCTCGGCAAGACTGAACTCGCATTTTTGGATGGCAAACAAGATTCGGATGCCTACATTGATACGGTTTCCAATTTTATGCTCCCATCGGCTCATGAGTACCATGCCCAGGATTTCAAGTTCCAGCAAGACAATGCATCGATACACACGGCTCGCAAAGTTTATGATTGGTTCAAGGAGCCCCATGTCAGTGTGGACGTTATTCTGTGGCCTGCCAAGTCACCTGACTTGAATCCCATTGAAAACCTTTGGGGCATCATGTCCCGTAAGGTGTATGACAATGGGAGACGCAAGTTTTCAAACAAAACTGATCTCATTGCTTGCATTCGCAAAGTTTGGGATGACATTGACATCTCATTGCTCAAAAAGCTTGTGGCTGGGATGCCAAAGCGTTGTGAGTTAGTTTTGGCTAGCAAAGGGCGCAAGATTAAGCACTAAACATGGAATTTCATCTTGTTTTCATATATATATTTCTCATACCCTTTTCGTATTTGAGGTATTTTTCATGGCATATGAACCTGTCCGACCCAGAAAGTCATCAAGATAGTTCGCTTTCACGTCCATTCCAAATGGCATTGATGCAAATTGAAAAATACGACTTGTGATGAGCTGTACTTGTGAAAGCAAGAGTTTTAATATCATTATTGCCACCACTTTACCAACCGATTCACTTCGCCTGGTCGCCTTGAACAAACACTTCGGACCCTACCTACTGTATCTTACTGTACCTGGCCGATGTCCGAACCACCGCGAGGGCAACGTACTTCTCGTGGGCAACGATCCCGCGAGAACACTGCCTTCCTAGAGGGAATGCCCCACCGCTTGCTCAATTTCGGCAACCAACGCCGACATCATTTTCACCTTGGTGTTCGCCTTCGCCCAGCGGCGAAATACAACTGGGATGTCTTCATACAGCTGTGTTGCGGGCTCCCACGAGGCTTCGGCGTCATCCAAGCCGAGCCACTTGACCAGTACTTCGAAGCGACTGGCGTTCTCGCGGAACTCCTTGAGGGTTTCCACGTGGAATCCGCTGTCCCCAAAGGCAACCTGCTCGAGGAGATCCTCGGCGACGTCGCGACCAGCTTCAGAGTATAGCTTGAGTCGACTGGCATGATGGAGGCTGATGCCATGAGGCGGCACCAGCTGCTGGACTTCCAAGAGGGGGTCCGACAGGACCCGTACCACGCGGTAGGGATCCTTCCAGCGTAGAGTCAGCTTGTTCGGGTGCTGAACCACCCGAGCTACCAACACGTAATCTCCCAAGGCCAGGCTTGGCCACTTTACGCCTTGTTTGTTTTCGAGCTGCTTTCGCTTCCTGTCACGTTTCGCCGCCGCACTCCCCACACAGTCCTTGTGCATCCGATCGAGGGCGGATGCCACCGTTTGCAGGTGCATTTGCTGGCTCTTTGCCAGCCAGTCCACCGCCGCCTGGTCCTTTAGACGCGGGTGGAAGAGAGCGCGCAACAGTGTGCTGGCTGGCAGAGCCAGGAACGCCGTGATCGGTGGGACTCCACCCAGACGATCGGTAGGTTGGTGATTCAGCGCTGACTGGACCATCGGCACTGTCACAACCCATTCATTCTCCCGCAACTTGAGCTCGCTGGACATGGCGCGCACCATGCGGAGATTCAGATGATTCACGACCTCTACTGTCCCGTTGGCCCAGGGACAGTCAGGCGTGACAAAATGGTGGTGGGCGCCCAACGTTCGACGTAACTCGTCGATCACTTGGTTTTTGAAGTGCGACCCACAGTCACTAACCCATGTCGCAACGACGCCAAAGAGACTAAACCAGTCCAGAAGGGCTGAAGCCGTGGCCTGAGAGGTGGCTTCGGTTCCTGGGTACAGGCGCACGTACCCGCTCATGTCGTCCTTGACGACCAGCAGGTAGCGCCATCCGTTCGTGGCAGCGGGCACCTTGAGCCAGTCAAAATGGATGAGCTCGTTTGGTCGGTCGGCGTGCAGAGCTTGACCCCAAGGCCGAGGCTCCACAATCCCATCCACAACCATGCAGTGCAGGCAGGCCTTCACAAAGGTCTTGACGTCGTGAACGACGCCACGCCAATAGAACAAGTCGGTCACCGCTGCCTTGGTCGCTTCGGTGCGACGATGGCCTCCCATACCGGCATGGGCCACGACACACAGCCGCTGGGGATCCACGTGGCTCCCGTCGGCATCACAAAACAGCCCTTGTCGACAGACCACTTGACCAGAGACTTGTCCTCCACTTCGGCCGTCACCTCGTGATCGAGACAGCCACGCTGGACGCGGACAATCTCGTCTAGGGCAGGCCACTCGAAGTCGGTGGACCGCAATGGTGACACCAGCTTGACCAGCCGGTAAACGCTGGCCCGGCTGGCCCTGCGGTTCGCCATGCCCCACCAACTCAAGAGGTCCCCCCAGACATTGTCGTCCCCCGCGATCGGCTCGATCACGTAGGGGAAGGTCGACATGACCATGGACCAGCGCTGCAGCCTGCTCGCTTGGTACTTGGTAATATTCGTTCCACCCCCGCCGGGGTGGAGCATGTACACAAGGTTCCGGTGGTCCGTAAACAAACGGAATCCACCGGGGCGCAGCAGAAGGTACTCGAGGCGCTTGCAAGCTTCGACGATGGCAAATTCTTCCTTTTCCACGATGGGCCATCGCTCGCTGGCCCCTCGGAAGGCACAGCTCAGGAACGCGACCGGTTCATGACGTTGGTCGACTGTTCGCACACCAAGGTCTTCGGTCGGGATCTGGGTGGCAACCGCGCCCCAGAACCCGTCGCTGGCGTCGGTGTGCAAGCAGACGACCATGTCGGCAGACGGGTGGGCCAGAGGCACCATGCAGTGTAACGCATCTTTGATCGCTTCGAACCAAACGGCATGATCCTCAGCCCAGCCGATACTGGTCAGTTGGACCCTCGCCAAAGCCGCCTTCCGCCGTGCGCCATTGGCAGCCTTCGCGGCGACGTCCAATAGCTGCATCAATGGCGCCACCAACTGGGCGTACGATGGTATAGAGGCGCGCATCCAGTTGACGGCGCATACGAACTGCTGCAATTCGGCGGCCGTCTCCGGGGCCGCCAAGTCGCACAGGCCTTGGATGCGCTTGGGCGAGTGGGTGATCCCTTCAGCGGAGATCATCTTGCCACACCACTCAACGCGACGCACGAAGTAGGCACACTAATTCGGGTGGAGCTTCAGACCATACGCCCCGCATATGCCGAGGACGTTGGACAGTCCCAAAAGTTCATCCTCAGCGGATGCATACCCGAGGAGGACATCAAGCCACCCGAGGACCCCGTGGAACAGCAGGTTCCCGAACATTTGGTTCACCGCCGCCTGGCAGAACGCCACGGCATCGGTGCAGCCCATCAGGACTCTGGTGGGGGTATAAACCCCCATGGGGGTCATAAACGAGAACATCTCCTGGCTATCGGGGTGCAATGGCAACTGCCAGTACCCCTTCATCCAGTCGAGATTAAAGTACATGGACGTGCCGGCCAGAGTCGCAAGAGCCGCGTCCAGGTTGGGCATGGGCCACGGCATCGCTTCCGTGCAGGCGTTCACCGGGCGGCTGTCGATGGGGGACCGGTTGTTTCGGTACACCAGACCCGCACGTTCAAGTTCGGACACTTGTTCTTGCAGGTACTGCACATGGAGCGGTGGAACCGCCGAAGGCCACACTTTACGGGCACTGCGCCGACCTTGACACGGACTTTGAGTGGCTCCACCTTGATAGGCGGGTCTCCGCCCATCTCCACGCGAAAGACATCGATGTTGTCTTGGAGCAGCTGTCGGAGCTGCCCCAGCCCCGCAACGGAGAGTCCCTCTTCCTCCGCTTTGACCAACTTGGTGGTGAGGACCTCCCACACGGCGGTTTCTCGCTCGGCTTGTTCACTGGGGCTGAAGCAGACGGTTGTGGCGTAGCACATTGTAGCCCATCTTCTTCGTCGCCCCCGTCATCAAGTTCCATCTGCATCAGACGGTTGACCCTCGCTAGGGTCGTTAATGCCCCGTGACCTGAGTCCACTGCGTCCAGGTCCTAGACGGCAGCTTGTTGTCGGGCTGCCTCGTGTACCCCGCTGGCTGAATAACCCAGGGCGTTCATCACAGGCCGACCAAAAAGCAACTCGATCTTGTCCTTCACGTCCTCATCCACCCATAAGTCCAGGCTCCGGAGAACCAGCGGACCGTAGGATGTCTGGAACTCAACGGAGCCCAACTTGACCTTTCGGGTCACCGTAATCGCCGGTGCTCCCTTGCCATACGGTGCTAGGTCCGTAGAGCGCGGCATGTCGCGCATCACCACACTGGCTCCCGCTGCGAGTAACGTTATCACAAATCCCAGCGAGGCGACGAACGTGTCGGACCCCGAGTCGAGCAGGGTCGCAGTCGTGGGTAGGACACCCTCGACGACGCACTCGAGCCGTGAGGCCGATGTCGTCGGCGCTGGGGCCTTGAGTGTATTGACTTGTTTGGCAACTTGGTCCCGGCTGCCATCGCCACCGGCACCACGGTTCGGGGCGCTGCTGGTTCGTCTGCCGGCATTACCACCTCACCCAACTCCGTTACCGCGCCCGCCTCCTCGGTTGCTACGGAGTAGTTCGGACGCTTCTTCGGGGGTTGCCTTTTGGCAGCTACGGACCAGGTGGCCCAACGAGCCGAACTTTGAGACAACCTCCCCGAGGTGTCGCTCCCGACACCGGTGCTCCTCGTGACGGTGCCGGGCTCGTTTTCGGGGACCCGCCGCAGGCGCATACAGCACCGGTGTTAGGTTTGTTCCCCTTGGAGGGGTTGAGGTCTTGAGGTCGCAGCTTGACGAACATCTGGTACGTAGTTGCGTACTCCCGAAGCCACCGCACGAACTTGAAAACGTCTGTCCTTAATGTCTTGTTGCGATGCATTGCGATCTCCTCCTTTACTGCCTCTTGTAGACCGGCTGGCTTAATCGCATCCACGATGATGCAGACCATCATTTTGCCCTCCTCACGAAGGACCCACTCCTGGTTGTTCAGCTCGATGGTCTTCATTAGACCTTCGAGCATCGTTCCAATCCTCGAGTCGACATCGGTGATCGACAGGTCGAACTTGGCCGCACCACGTAGTCTTGTACGGATCCCTTCAAGGTCCGAAGGGAGGACGTCAAAGCCGAGGCGCATCCATGCCACTCATTCGGCTTTGGTGACGAAGTCAGCCGGCTTGTGCATTTCCCACATGGCAATTCGCTTCTTCGCATAGTGGTCGATGCAGGCTGACACCGGCATCACCAAGGGTTTGGTGGTCGTCGTCTGCAGAGCAGCCACCTATTCCAGATA
>NW_008580279.1:0-4305 GCF_000520115.1 Aphanomyces invadans
ATGCACAACGTCGAGCCCAACCCAGCCCAAACCAGTGACTGCAAAGAGTATGTTGTGGGGCTGCAAAAGTACAATCGACAAAACAACATCGACGACGAAAAAAAGGCCCGCCCTCTCACCATCCACGAGCTGTCGACACTTGTCAATGGGTTGGCTACTCTCAATCCGTTTGTCGCTGCTATGTACCGGTTCATGCTCTGTTGTTGCTACCTCGGTTGCTTTCGTATTGGCGAGGTGCTTGCGTTGAAGTGGAATGACATTGCTCTGGGAAGATCTGAAAAAGGTGCGTATGTTTCAGTTCGTTTGCGATGGCATAAAAAGGCAAGTGTTGAAAAGGATTGTCAGGTTTATCATCTTGTGAATGAGGATTCATATCCGTGTTTACGTGTTTGTGGATTTTATGATGACTACCTGTCAATTATTGCTAGCACGATGATGCAAACAACAATGGATGGGTTTGTTTTTCCTCACACTTCTTTATTGTCGAATGGAAAAGTTAGAGTGAATTGGTTTAAGTGTATTGAGCAAATTCATGTTCGACGACAAGTCATATTATTGAGGCGACACCAAGTTTACCAATTGGAATAACTCTACACAGTATGCGTCGTGGTGGTTGCTTTTATCGTGTGTTTGAGTCCCCGGAGCGTCGTTTTAACTTTCGCGAGATTATGGCGTGGTGTCGCTGGGTGATGCCAAGACATGCTGTGAATACCTCATCACGAAGGGCATCAGTGATGCAATTGATCCACGAATGTTGCTGGAAAGACGCACCTCTGCTGGAAGCGGCGTGCAATCGAGAATGCAAGTGGATCCCTTTCTGTCGACAGTATCGCAGAGGCGGCTGTGAAGCGGCTTCGCGGTGGCGACACGTTGGCCCAAGTCCCCCAAGCTGCCAGCGTCCCCCAAGCTGCCAGCACAAGGCAGGCGACGCTACAGGAGTTTGCCTTGCCACGATCAATCCCAACTGCTCGTTCGGGGAAAGAGGCCTGGGAACAGTGGTTTTCGGTGGACCCGAAGCGTGGCCTCTTTTGTGCTCTCAAGGAGTACACGAAAGAGATGATCAAGGTTGACAGACAGAAGCACTCAGAGCGCCAGACCTTGGCAGCAGCATTTGTCAAGTATCAGACCTTCTCTCAATTCTAAACGGAGTACGCTGGGCATGCGGCAACGTACTCTGGTTTGCTGCAGGAGGTGCAAAAGAGGAAGCGTGAAAACAAACTGTAACAATGTCAATTAATATCGTGTATTTCAACCAAACAATCGATTGTCGGTTTGTTTTGTCGCATTTGCGATTCTATCTATACATATCAACACAAAAGCATCTCAAATTTTCCGTAAGCGAGTGATATTAATAGTCCAAGGTTTTCGTGAAACCGCTGGTGCAAGCCCTTAACAGTACATTTTGCAACCTACGCAATGAACAAGTCCGAAGTTGAACAAGTCGTAGCTTTTGCCAAGGCTAACCACGTGCCCTTACAAAGGAGGAAATGCTCGACATTTTGCATCTTTATGCCTTTCTCCGTCACACTGTGGCCACATAGGTTGACGTCCAGGACGGTCGAATGCTCGGTCGCAGCGAAAGAACCACAAAAGAAATCTGCCTTGAATATATGCTCGAAATGTCCGTTGTTGCTGCTCCACTTCCCGGCAACGCTACAGTCCACGCAACCCGTGTTCCTTGCAACCAGTACGTCCATGTCCTCGTACAGCAATTTGTACGGCAGCGCCGCGAAACACCCACCCGCACTGTTGCAAAGGACTTTTTGGGTCTACTGTGTGGACGTGGTATCGACGATTTTGATTGGATTTGCCAACTGACTTCAGTGCTGGCCTCCGTTCTGCTCAAAGGTTTCTCCTTGCTAATGGGTACAGTCGTGGCATAAAGAGAGGGTGTGGTTAGTTACAAGTTGTGACTGTTGATTGCATTGCCACGTGATGTGAATGTCCAGTCCATCGTGGCCAAACTGGGGTGCAAAAAAAGCTGAGATTGCTTGGTCACCATTACACTTGCCACACTGACAGTATGATGTGTGCTCTGAAGGATTATACCGAGGAGATAATACCTATGGACCGGGAAAAGTACTCCGAACGGCGTAACTTGTCGATGGCGTTTAGCAAACAAGCCTACCATCAGTGCGATGCTTTGTATCAGGGGTTTACGAGCTCGTTTGTTAAACTACTTCGTGAAGTTGGACGGAGGAAGTATTTAAATACCTTGTAATTTCCTTTTGGCTTTGGAGAAACGGTTTATGAATTTATAAGAATTGAACGGCAATGTCGCACCAGACTGCGATAAAGTCGCCCATGTAGTTGTCACAGTCGTCCTATTCAGCCAGCATACACTGGTCCCTGGCCGGGAAGTAGGATCCGGTGCAACTGGCGCACACATCAGGCTGGGCAGATGTGTGCGAGATGGTGGTCGTCTCTTGGCTTGAACAGAATTGGCGACACGATCATCTTCAACGTGGAACCGCTGCCAATCTAGGAGAACACAAAGTCCCCCGCGATGTTGCACATCCCCAGGCCTTTCGCGTCGCGCTTGAGGCGGATGTGTCCTGCTTTGCGCCAGTTGGCGCTGCACGAGTTGCGGTGCTTCTGTCCAGCAAGGCAAGTGGCAGGCCTTCGGACTGCGAACGGCATGGACATCGACGTTTGCTGATTTCAGAATAGATGTTGTGTCCCTTCAGGAAAGCTGCAGTGCGTCAGCTCGGTACTTGTCGCCTCGGTTAAGAGGACAAAATTTCATGGCGGTTTGGTGGACAAGACCGCTGGCAAGTGTGTAGAGTAGTGGGCAACCAAGGCCAGTTTCGTTAGAGCTGGGCCTTCTCAGCCGTGGGTGCAACCGAGCAAGCCACTACTTCGTAACGGGAGAGCTCGTCGACTTGTCAAACAGCTCGTGACAAACTGTACCACCCATAGTGGTAGCGTGGGGCGCGATGGCTGTTGGCCGTTCGCCGCCATGAAGTACGCGTCGACAACCCTCCTCTCCATGCCATTGAGGCTTCGTTCGCCGCACGCGCCATCATCTCCACGCAGCGTCGTCGCAACTGGCGCTCATCCAAATCTGGTTCATGCGTGCCGGGATTCCAAATCATCAGTCATTCTAAAACGAACCAATCTGATCAAAGTCGGATGGAATTAACGTATCGGACGGATTATCTATACAAGTTATTTTTGGCGCTGACTTGCAGAAGTGTGTATGGATCGAGAGATATAGATAAAAATGAGCGAAAATCTGCGTATTGTACCAATATATGGATCGCCATAAGTGTCAAGTTTCCATGTTGATGTGGTGAACTTCATCTTCCGATGTTATAAGCGCTTCATATTTATATCAATGCGTTTCCTGTGAGACTAGCTGCTCAACAATGTAGCTTGCTTTCAAAAAAATGTCTGAAATGTCGATTTTTGGTTTCATGTTCCGTTTCGAGAGAGCAGAAAATGATGTGAGGGGATAAAGAAAACTTGGTTTCATTCTTTTCTATTCCCCCTCAGCTCAAGTCAGATAATGATTTCCGTCACCTGCACATGGCGCCAACATAAATAGACACTAAGCAAATTGCTCACAGGTCCTTTCCGTTGCTCAAATCACAACTCTTTTGGCCCTGGCTAAGAGGCGAGAAAGTCACCGTTCCCCGGCCCCTCAGGTGGCAAAATCTTTGAATGTGGGGTGGGTACAGCTTGGGACTACGACCCAAACCAGTATTTCTTTTAAGTATTGAGACAGTTTGAAATCGTTAAGGCTTGACTGTCGTCGCAAATCTCGATGAATTCTTCTCGAATTGAAAGAATTGTGGATATACAAGTATTAAATCGATGTCGCTAGAAATAGCAATTGTGGAGAAATTGTAGTTGCCGACGCATATGCCGCACACACAGGGAATGTTCCATCTTGGATCCATCTATTAAAGGGACTTTATATCGCATCTTTAGAGAGCTGCCTTGGCAACGACAATCAGTCGCGGCTTCGCATCAACGAACTACGTCTCGAAGCGTCTATAGGGTTCGTGGTTTTGGTTGATGAAGCACGAGGTGCGAAGTTTCTGTACTTTTTGGTGGGCCAAGTATGTCACATTGTCGGAGCTGCATGCATCCTGGTCTGAACTGTCGCTCTCTATGATCTGCATACATGCTGGCCTGAACTGTCGCTCTCTATGATGTGCATACATCCTGGCCTGAACTGTCTCTCTCTAAGCGTGTGATGGGCAAGTCAGGCCTCATTATAGGTGGAAATCTATAAATTGTTTCCACTTTTACCATTTTTAAGGTCCGAAATGTTCTCACTTGTAAGGAATTTTCGCAATC
>NW_008580279.1:4405-17831 GCF_000520115.1 Aphanomyces invadans
CTTTTTGGTGGGCCAAGTATGTCACATTGTCGGAGCTGCATGCATCCTGGTCTGAACTGTCGCTCTCTATGATCTGCATACATGCTGGCCTGAACTGTCGCTCTCTATGATGTGCATACATCCTGGCCTGAACTGTCTCTCTCTAAGCGTGTGATGGGCAAGTCAGGCCTCATTATAGGTGGAAATCTATAAATTGTTTCCACTTTTACCATTTTTAAGGTCCGAAATGTTCTCACTTGTAAGGAATTTTCGCAATCAGGTCTCTCCGGCTTACTTGAGGCACATGCGACCCAGCAGAGACTGTCGTTGCTTCATCCAGACTCCATACGGACCTCTACCGACTTCCACGGACCAACCCATTGGTGCTGGAGCAAGCGGACGTCGAAGCCACCCGATCGCTTCGACTGACACGGCATCGTAGGCCCGAAGAAGGCTCGTATGGTCTACGACCAGTCGTGGTCGTTGAAATACGCCATGGAGGTCACCGAAAGAAGCTCGGGCGATGCTGTCACCTCCACGATCTGCCTGTTCTGCAAGTTCCATGGCCACCAACTCGACATGGACATGGAGGGCCGCCAGCGAGCTGCCACGAAGGGGCCGCAGTACCACACCTCGTGGCGCACAGACCTCTTCCTGAAACATATCACCAGTCAGCACGCCGACTTGTGGGATGCGTACTAGAACGAGTCCATCGACGGCAAGAAGGCAAGTTTCAAAGGCCGCATCGTTCTCAGTAATACACTCTGCAATTGGGATCTCACAGGCGACGTGTTGGAGTTCAGCATGAGCAGTGAGACGGTCGAGGTCGTGATCACCGAGTTAATGTTCCGGCCTGAAGACAAGATGGCAGCTCTGGACAACAACATGGACGAGATTACGATTGCCGTCGCTCGAGCATCTACCGCCGGCATTGCCCAGTTGAAGCGCAACGCTCTGCTCCTGTTCAATATCGAGGAAGACGGGTCGTACAAGTCTACACACCATGATAAACGTCGATCGATTCAAGCTTGCCATCAAGCTCGTCTCGCACGGCCTGTCGTTCCGGCAGACTGCCAACGCCATGGAGACCGTGCGCGCCACCTTCAACCTCGACAAGCTGACCGGCATCAACGACAACATGGTCGACCCGTTTGTCCGTGTCCTCGTCGGCGTCTCCATCTTGAAGATCGGCGATCTAATTGCTACGGACGATGTCTGGGCGATGTCGATCAGGTTCGACCGCAGCAGTCACAGCGAGTCGACGTTCTTTGACTTGCGCGTCCGCCTCGGCGTCAAGGGCATGCTGCACAACCTCCATCTGATCGCCATGCCGCACTTCGACAGACACACGGCCAACCACCAGATCGTGATGTTGAAGAAGCTGCTCTCTGCTGTCTACCTCTCGTGGGCCGACAAGCTCCTCACCGTCTCCACAGACGGTGAGCCGACCAACATGGGTCGCAAGTCAACGACGCGACACCTGGACGGCTGTCAGTGGATCGACACAACATGCGCCTTCACCGTCTTTTCTGCGCCGGCGGGAAAACCTCATCACCGAGATGGGCGTCACGTGCCCAAAGAAGACGAATCGGTGGATGCACCTCTCCCATGCCTTGGCGTTCTTGATCAAACACGAGAACCGGATCGTGGACTTCTTTGCCGAGCGAGAAGCGCAAGCAGCTGGCGGCCGTCCTCCCGTCCTCATCCCGCTTTGGTGAACGATCACATACGCGATCGCGCCCGCCATCGTGCGCATCAATATCACGTTCGCCCAGCTGGTGTGCAAGTCCATCGTGATCTGACTGCAACGCACGATCGTCAGCGAGCTCGTTGCCGATCTGCTGATCATATACTACGTGATGCACGTCGACGTCGCCGACGTGGACCTCAATGACCTGGACGAGTCAGACTACCTGCTCATGGACGAGCGCTTCATCCTCAACCAATCGTTGAGAGGTCACGTTGAAGATCAGGGATCGCAGGCCACGTCGCACCTCGGCAAGCCGATATGAAGATTGTCATTGCCGAGATCGGCAACTTTGTCCTGCCGACGATCATGGGCCAGGTCGCCATGCATGCGGAGCGCAAGGCGGCAAATGAGGCTGGAGAAAACGCGCCGCCCGTCATGCCGGCCGAGCTCGTCAAGGAGATCATCGGCCGACATATGAACCCCCTGAACATGTTCTCGACGGCCGACGCATCTACGCGACCGAGGAGGAGCATCGCCGCCTACCGCAACGAGCGGAATTTCCAGTCGAGCATTGACGGGCATGATCACACGACCGAGTTCAACGACGCCTGGCGCCTGTTCAGCGCCGGTGGACGGTTCGAGCTTATGAGTCGGTTCTGTGTCGGGTTGGCTACCGCGCTCCCCAACACGACGTCGTTCGAGTCCGACTTTTGCATTCTCAAGTGGGAAAAGGACGCGTATCGCGAGAACCTCCTCGACCTCTCCTTGGAGGGCATCTTCCACGCGAAGCAATTCGACCTGTTGGGCTCGTTGTGATAAACCCGCCTCACAAATGGGCAATTTTGGGCTATATTTCGTCAGTTCCACTTTTAAGGACCACATTCCCACTTTTAACCTAAAAGTGGGAAAAGTAAAAATTTCCACCTTTAATGGGCCTTGGGCTAGTTTCAGCTAAGAGGAGACACGGGAGAGCAGACGAAGAAAACTGATACATCTCTTGAATTGTGGACACATGGCGATTTAAGTGGAAGCAACACACATCGAATGTTCCATCGGCAGTATACAAAGGTAAGAAAATTTGAAGTCTGGTCGTTCAGATAAATTCTGACTTAGGGATTTTCAGTCCGGTTATGATTCCATCATTGCAGAATGTCGGTTGCTAGGTTATCCGAACTTTCCGAAGGCTGCGTTGGCCCTACACATACACACTGTCACGGGATAGAGTGATTCGACTCGCAGATCAGGAGGTACTGCCGGTTACATAAGGGCTGGTAAAGTCGGCAAGGAGAGTTGACTGCTAGTGCGGAAGGCGTTCGTTCGTTTCCCGCAGGATTTGGGGGCTGCAGAGGCTATCATCGGGGAAGGCCGACCAGTCCCCATAAATTATCTGAGGTATTCATGCAAAACACTACCGAATCGAACTCACCGCATGCTATACTTGGTTCCAACTATCGTCCATGGCATTTGATCGTCCACGGAGACCGACCAAGTTGCGTTATCCGTGAGATTCAGCGTCAAGACGTGTCATTTATGTGTCTGGGTCGAGTCGGTCGTGAGAGTTGGTCGCTAATGGCCGGCACATTGAAGTTGCGCGGGTTGTGCAGTCGGCCGTGTCCTCTCCTGTTGGTTATATCCACCGTGGGATGTTGCTATACAGCAGGCTATGCACGATGTGACAGGGGTCACATCGTACATAGCCTGCTGTATCGGACAGGATTATGTTGCTTCGAGCCGTGCCATATGTAGTTGTGTTTTTGTTGTTTCTTGGTGAGCCATGCTGATGAAAATGTAGTTAATATTGTGCAAAATAGTCACTTCAAGCACCACTCAATTGGAGTTTCTTACCGCAGCCTGTCTGTCATTTGCTGGAAGCACTTTCTGGCCCGCACTCGACGGGATGAATGAGATGTATTCTAAATGTGTTGCAAATCCTTCCATGCTCCATTGACATGCATGGCAACTTGATGTTGACATGACTGCTTGCAAATGCAGCGCCGCCTCGACGTGCGGAGTGCGCTGCAAGATCCTTGGCATGTGTTGAATCTTGATCAAACTTGTACCACTCTTCGAGAACTCAATTTATTTGTGCAGCAACACGCGACTAATTTTTCGCATCCAAGATGTAGCAAGCACCTTGTAAGCAGCGTAGATTTGTCGGCGAGTAGCTGGCAAGCCGAGATGTGATGAGACCGATCGGCCAATTGTCAGGTGGGCGAAAGATTGAGAGCGATTGTTGTTGACGCTGCTCCGGTCCAGTTCGCCCTGAGCCCAGTCCAACCTTGCTGAGGTCGGCAGCTGGATGCTGAATCAATCACTATGGGATGACTTCGTATGGGATCACCTGGTCGGACAATTATCCTGTTATCGGTCGTCGTCCCGGAGTCCTGGCGTCCTGGCAAGTTGGTACTGCATTGAGGGGAACGAAGTGAGCTGACATGAAGGTAAGAGAAGTAACTGAGTTTGATTTTTGCATTTCTTCCTGAAAGGAAGACGCCTAGCCGGCAAACAAGGCGCGGACGCACAACAAAGATATCTTCAGTGCATTATGAGTCTGAAATGACAGTGATCACGAAGAACAAGACCGATCGCGTTCGTCTGGAGGCAACGACAGGTCACGGTCGAGGGAGCGTGGTCGTACCTCCCGACACAGACGTGTGGCCGACGTGGAAACTTCCAGCCGGTTCCTGCACCGTTCCGATCCCCGCGGCGACGCCATCCGAAGCCGATTGACGTGGCCATGCCGTGGAGCGGTTATTCTCGAGCAACTGGGACGCCACAAGACTCCAGCCAAGTCCCCCTCCCAGCTGGTGAGGAAGAAGTGTCTCCTGGTCCGTCGTCTCGACTAGAGAGGGCGGGTGCCCGTAATGGCGACCAGGATACGACGACATGGGTGAAGACGCCCCGTATGTGGTACATGAGCTGGCAATTCCCCCAGCCCCGAGCTTTAGTGGCTCAACGAAGCAAGAGCGTCGCGCTTTATGCGGGCGTACCAGATATATGTGACGCATGTCAACGCGCTGCAGACAGCTGGAGCGAGACCGTTAGTTATGCCGGTGTCCGCGTGCATGGATCATTTCACCAAGCGGTGCGTGGCGCTGTGGGATTTTAACCGACCTTACGATATTCGAAGCTGTGGGACTTTAACCGACCCTACGATCAAATCGTGGAGTCTGAATGATTTGCGTTGTTTAACGAGGCGTTCGAGAAGAGCCCCGTGATCTGGACTCAATGAAGAAACGCCTCAAAACGACGATCCGTTTCGACGTAATGATCTCGTGTTGGCAAGATGCTAGACGAACTCATGAAGGCTCTGGAGCGCGACAACCAGGAGTGGATCCTCTTCGGGGAGGGCAAGGATGTCGTGGACCTTATTGTCAAGGATGTCGTGGACCTTATTGTCAAGGCGGTGCGGCCTTCGATGCTACAGTCGGTCGTAAAGAAGCAAATTCAACTACAGCGCAACAAGCCGTTGCGTATGGATGTGTTTTCGCTTCGTTCGTTGGCTGCGGACGTTCGCAGCCGGCTACCAAATGTACGGCGAGGTCGAGGACGAGGAAAAGTCCTCCAAGCCTGCAAAAGCCCCTGACAGCCGTGGCCAGGCGTCGAAGAGGCCTGAAGAGAAGAGGCCGGACGGGGAGCAGGACAGGCGAAGGCTAGGTCCACGGACGGGGTGGCCAGGCCGGACGCACCGTTCGCCCCTGCGAGGAAGCCGGTGGCATGTCTGAAGTGTAAGTCCACGGCCCATAAGGTCACATACTGCCCATAGACTGCCCCTGGTGAGGCGCAAACCCTCCTAGCAGCGCAGATGCAAAGTAAGGATGCCCGTGAGGCGCGTCCGACTGCAAATGTAATCGATCTCGGCACGACCGGGTTGAAGATCGAAGGAGGAGTCACCGTGGCGGACGTCGTCGTAGTGGACAACCTGCTACATGACACGAGTGCCAACGTCAACGTGGCATCTGTGGGGCTGGTTGCGTCTCTGGAGAAGGAGAGCGTGGCGACCCAATTGTTTACGACACGCCGACGGCCCTGTAACCGTACGGCAAAGCGACCAAGCGCGTGCTCCTAAGCCGACGTTTACGCCTGAGCGTGGCCATCACGACGACGTGCGGTCCTCTCCTCCTGCGTGGCTTACCCGTCTGGATCGACGATGAAGCGGACGACGACGTCGCGCTGATTATCAGTGGTCCTCTGATGGAGTCCCTAGGATTCTCAACGGACGCGCTCCTGGTCTATGTGCGCTCGCTCAAGCCTGAGTGAGACATGTCCGACAGCGAGTTCCTGCCGTCTGTAGGCCCTGCTGTCAATCGGGTGTGTGCGTCCCAGCCAGCCGTCCAGGACTTTGACCCCAAGGCGGGAATGGAATGCTCAACCCCTGTTCTGAATGTGCTACCAGGAGGGTCTAAGAAAGACTGACATCGCAGATGCGAGTCGGAGGTGAAGGCTATGCTTGGGTCGAAGGTGGAGGAAGCAGCGAAACATTGGTCTGGGCGAGGACGAGGTTGAGCGCCTCGAAAACCTACTGTCCAAGTTTGTCGATGTGTTCTGAACGGATGTCGGGAGCGACCCCCCGATCAAGGTGGAGCCTCTACAGGTTCGCCTGAAGCCAGACGCGGTCCCCGTCAAGTGCATGATGCGTCGGTACCCACCCGACCCCGGGTAGTTCTTGAAGCGACATGTCGACCAGCCCGAAGACGCCAGTCTGGTCTACCGAAACAATCGGGCGACGTGGGCTGCAGCGCCTCGGATTTTGCCGAATAATGACCCAGGCGATCTGCGCATGACTATCGACATTCGTCCGATCAATGGCTGTACGGTGCCTATGCCGTGGCCGATGCCAAACCTGGACGCCGCGATGGTCGTCCTGGTCGGTACCTCGGTCTACTTTACCCTTGACTGGACGAAGGAGTAATGGCAGCTGCCGTTGCATCCGGCCAGCCAGGAGCTGTACTCGTTCATGACACCCTGGGGCGTGTTCACGCCTACGCGTGTGCTGATGGGACAGACGGAGGCCGTTGCGTTCTGTGAATCTGCTGTCCATCATATGTTCGGCGAGCTCCTCTTTCGCGATGTACTCGCCTAGCTGGACGATCTGCTGGGTGCCGCGACCGCGCCAATGGGTCTGTTCGACCTGCTGGAACAAGTCCTAGAGATATACGAGTCTTTCGGATTGAAGCTGCACCCGAAGAAAGCCGCGTTTTTCTACTGGAGGTCGAATGGTGCGGCAATGTCATATCGTCTGCTGGTGTGACCCATTTCCCTGCCAGGGTTCAAAGGTTGTGCAATATGACAGAGCCAACGACGGCCGCTGACCTCCAGCAGTTCATCTGTGTGACCAACTGGACGGTCGAGCATCACGGGGTACATATTGTCAACTCATTGACCCATTTCGTCGACTCCTCGACGTTGGTATGAAGTTGTCCCGGAGTGCCAAACGGACAGCGCTGGCCAAGGACCCGGTAAGTGACATGGAGTGGGCTGCCGAGCACACGACGTGCTTTTGAGGCTGTCAAGATGCTTCTGACCAGCATCGTCCCGCTGAGTCACCCTCGACAAGACATGGCTGTGTGTTTGTTCACCGACGCGAGAGAACGATTCTGGGGTGCGGTTGCTACCCGGGTCCCACCCGAAGACCTCGAATTGCCTCTGTCCGAGCAGCGCCACGAGCCCTTGGCGTTTCTGAGTGGCTCGTTTGTGTCGTCAAGTTCGCGCTGGCCTATTGTAGAAAAGAAGTCGTTCGCCGCCGTCGAAGCTTGAACACGCCTAGACTACATGTTGATCCGTCCCGGTGGGTTCCCTCTGTTCATAGACCACCGGAATCTCGTGTACATCCTCAACCCGCGGGGCCAGAGCTCCTACAAGGCGAAGTACCAAGCTGACAAGCTCCAGCACTGGGCGTTAGTGATGTTCACCTTCCCGTACAACATCGAATCGGTGTCGGGTGAAGACAATGTGTGGGGCGATCTACTCAGTCACTGGGGTGCGATGCCAGCGGTGGCTCGTGTGCGACGTCTGGCGGCGTTAGTTTCACCCCTACGTCACAAAGATTTCGAGTGGTCGACGGCCCAGTCGGTCCTCAAGTCTCAGAAAAGTCGACTCCGTGACGACGGCCAACCACCTGACGGAGTGACCTAAGACGACGACATGAAGTTTTATGTCACCACTAACGACAAGATTTGGGTCCCGGACGACGACCTGGATCTCCAACAGCGGCTCTGTGTGATTGCCCACCATGGAGCAGCTGGTCACTGTCGAGTGGCAACAACGAAGCAATCTGTCGCGGCGAAGTTCGAGTGGGCCACGCTCAAGGCCGACGTAGCCGACTTCGTAACGGGGTGTCTACATTGCATATGTGTGGATGGCGATATGGTGCCCCGTCCCTTGGGTTCCGCTCTGCAAGCTGAGCGTCCCAACGAGCTCATACATTTTGACTTATTGTCTCTACCGAAGTCAGACGAAGGCTTGCAGCACGTGCTTGTAGTCAAGGATTGCATGAGTGGCTTCGTTCGATTGTTTCCGCCCCGGACTGCCGACGCCACGGCAACGGCTGTCGCTCTCGTGGACTGGTTGATGACGTCTGGAATAGTCAAGACATGGGTGTCCGACGGCGGGTCGCATTTTAAGAATGAATTATCGAGAAGGGGCGCAAGTGTTTTGGCGAGAACCACCGTGTAACGACGGCGTACAGTCCATGGGCTAATGGATCCATCGAAGTTGTCAACAAGATGCTGCTTCAAGCCATGAAGGCATTGCTGAGTGAGTGGCGATTCCCTGCTACGCAGTGTCCAATGGTGCTACCCCTTGTTCAAGGTGCCCTCAATCACCAGCTGTCGAACCGGCTTGGCGGCTTCTGCGACAACCTTGGTGGATTCGACGCAACCCCACAGTGTGTCCGGGATTGTGCATTCGACGACCAAAGAAGTCCGGGACGTTAAGTGGCTCGACAAGTCCAAAATCAAGCACATACAAGACCTCCGAAACTCGCTAGACGAGATGCACCGTGATGTGTCGGCCTGTAGCGAATAGCTACGTGGCCAGACGAGAGCTAGACACGCGAAGAACAAGGCATCAAGTGGACGAGCTTTGACGTGGGTGATTACGTCTTTGTTGGGCCGGTCGTGCGACACCCGAGTAAGTTAGCCCTGGTATGGCGTGGTCCATCAAGAATCTCGCGAGTTGTCACAGATTTTGTGATGGCGACTGAACAGCTGGTGCCCTTTTCACGAATCTGTGCACCATGCCTGCCGTCTGAAGTTGTACAGAGAGGCAGCGAACGGCACAGTCGAAGACTTGCTGGAACAAGTTGCCTACCATGAAGGTGGTTTCCATGTGGAAGACCTTCTGGCAGCCCGTGTTGTCAACGGGCAGCATGAAATCCTGGTCAAGTGGCTCGGCCTCGAGGATGAAGAGGCGTCGTGGGAGCCAGCTCTCAATTTGTACGAAGACGTTCCCGTACTGAAGGGGCGTCGTGAGAGCCAGCTCTCAATTTGTACGAAGACGTTCCCGTACTGCTGCGCATGAGGGTGTTGTCCCATGAACATGACGACGGCGTGGAAGCGATGCGGGAGGCGTTGGAACTGACCCTCGGTCACCCATTGTAGGAGGAAGTGCTCTGGTCGAGCGCACCCCGCGTCCAGTCCAACCTCGCTGATGTCGGTTTGTGGATGCTGAATTAATCACAATGGGATGACTTAGTACAGGATGACCTGGTCGGATGGTTATCCTGTTATTGGTCGTCGTCCCGGAGTCCTGGCGCCCTGACAAGTTGGTACTGTAGTGAAGGGAAAGATGCGAGCTGACTGGGAAGGTAAG
Source organism: Aphanomyces invadans (assembly GCF_000520115.1). Lineage (NCBI taxonomy): Eukaryota > Oomycota > Saprolegniomycetes > Saprolegniales > Verrucalvaceae > Aphanomyces > Aphanomyces invadans. The sequence goes on from NW_008580279.1 coordinate 13,887, forward strand.
AGAAGTAACTCAGTTTGGTTTTGCATTTCTTCCTAAAGGAAAGTCGCCTTGCGCGCAAACCAGGGGCGGACTCACAACAGACGCACAATTAATATGCACTGCCATATTAGCTGGGGGCACAGTATTCGTTTGACTGTTCTTACCAGTGAGGTCATTCAGCAAAAAGATGTCCATCCGATGCAGGTCCTTGAAGATCAAGTTGCTAATGCCAGAACTTCTTCCTAGGAACTGCCACTGATTGTTCATTAGCGTTCGGTCCATCAGAGACCGGAGCCTTTATGGACGAAAAGAATTCGACACAAAGTGGACAGATCATCCACAGCCATTTTTTACCCGTGCTCAATTAGAATCTTACCTGTCTTAATGTTTTCCAACACGTACTTCTGATGCAAGTTTCGTCTGCATCTATGAAACCAGTCACTTACTCGAGCAAACAAGTCGATCTTGCGTTTTTCTTCGAAATGACGCTTTATGGTAGTTCATGGAAGTTTACTCGTGTGAATCGCCTTGCAACACAAACTTGCAGAACTGCCCCACCAAGAACTAACTCACGTCCAGCTTCTTGAGCGTCTCGATTTTCTGGAGCCGTCTGACGAGATCAAAGAACACATTGAACTTTCCCCTCGCTGAAGCATCTAGTATTTGAGAGGATTTGTCGCGCTCACTATCCTGCAGGTCGACAATAGCATTAAATAAACTTGAGCTCATGGCTTGCATTTCGCGAATTTCGACACATGAGTGCTTATCCTTGAGATATTTTGTACATATCTTCGGCGCCAAAGCAATCCGAAGTTCACGGATCGAATCCATGTTGACGACGTACCATACTGTACAGTACATCTTTGTGCGAGATAGTACTGTGCAAGTCATGTAAGCACTGCAAAAGTAGGCTTGCGCTTGGACTACTGTTACAATGTACAGTATATATTTTTGAAGTAGAGCCGCAACATTGATAGATCTAGACAGGTCCAACACAAGTTGCGATTCGAATTAATGATGTTTGATAGGTGGCGGATTCATTCGATCCAACTCCGATTCAAGTGGATCTGGCAAGACCTAGCGTACGGCTGATTGTTTGAATTTATTGCAAAAATTCCAGATTTTACTACGTCAGGATCAACTTCGATGTCCAGCGACAAGATTACCGTGGAATACTGTTCCCACGTTCACTACCGATGTACCTTACACCAAGAACATGCTGGCCTTTGTATGTGGGCAGCAAACTCCCGCTATGATATTCTGGTTTCCACTCTACATTGACAAGACAATAGCACATTGAATGCATAGAATTTTTAGCTGTTTATATGATTTGCAACAAGTTACACTAACGTTATACGTAAACCATGATGGATTCTTCATTTGCATATAAGAAAAACCTGCAATTAACCGGATAAATTTGAAAATTGTACGGATAGTTAATGCATACAAATATCAAGATAATTTTCTTCCAACATACTTCTGGCACCATCTGTGGTGGATATCCTAAAATGACTACAATAAACTACCTTACATTTCGACAAATATTTCAACCATGAATTGGCATTTTTCTATAAAGGAGCAGTATTCGAAAGTTCTGGACAAACCAAACAACTTACAGCTCCGATAATCGCTAGATAGTAATTGAGTAACTGATTATTGCGGGACTTTTAGTCGTTTCGTAGAGATTCACCGAGGTCAAGTTCAAATTGGCGCACATGGATATCTTGATGTTTGGATGCTATTCATTCTACATACGAAAATCTCGAGATTGCTTTGACGTTAATTGTGTCAGGTTTACTCAACATACTTGACGTTGAACAATTACAACCACCGGCGGAGTGGTTCGCCAATTGAAATGTTGATAACGACATCAGTAGAGTCAACTGATTGGACGATGTAATTCGAATATCGGTTGATGTAATAGCCAATAAACCATGTTCACAATTTGTATTCGAGTTGTCGGAATCATATTTTCCAAGTGTATGAAATTGTCGGGAGAGTCTCTGCCGTTTGAATAACATACATGTGACTCAGGAGGTGACGGAGATTTTATTGCAGACGGATCCGACTTGTTTGCCAGTCCATTTGGTGTTGATTAATCCACTGAATGAAATGCATTATTGTGAATGCACCATTGTGGAGTCGCATTTCTTGATGAAGTTCTCTGGGCTCTGGTCTGGGAAACATTCGCCGCATCCTCCTGGCTTGATCTTTTTCCGTTTCTTGTTTTCACCGTAATCAAGAATCTTGAACCGCAACCCTACCCTGTTTCTTCCAGTTCGGCGCAGGTGCTAAGTTTTGACGACAACTTTGTAGTCACTCAAAAAATCATGAGTGCGTTGGCCTTGACTATGGACAATATGATGTATGAACAATTTGGTCGATGCTGTGTTTGCATGGTCATACACTCCGGCGGCCACATAATTTTCGACCCAACATTCATACTGTAATCCCCCGCCCGAGGGGAAATTATCACTGGCCAATCACACGGCTTGATTTTGCTTACCAATACCGCAAGTTGTAGTCTCTACGTACCGATCACCGTTTATCATAAGTGGGATCAGATTGTTTAGACATTAGTAATACTGTACCACCCAGCATCCAAGCGGATTACAGTAAGGTAAATTATGTAGTCTCTGCGCCCAATGCAGATGGCGCGTGCACGAACAGCGAGATGACGTCGTACCACATGGCACTCTCAAGTGTGTCAGTGACAGCTGCATTGTGTTCTCTTCATGAACACAGGAAAACGAGTGACTTGGATTCGCATTGCCGTTGCGACTAGGCGGAATGGGTGAAGTTGTGCCGCCCACCGCATCCTGGACGATTGATTGCATATACCATGGATAAGACACATGTGGCGCCCGCACCAACGAAAACGAGGCGACTTGATTCACTTTCGCTTTCACCAACCATGGTATCATTGCTTCGCGTTGGCGCGACGGCTGCAGCCCTCGTAGTGTGTTTGGTCTCGGGCCAGACATGCTCCGTGCAATGGAATGTCGACTTCGTCGGCCACGACATCTCGACCTCCAAGCGTTCGAACCCGTTCGACTGTTGCGGTGACTGTCGCAATACGCCCAAGTGCAAGGCGTACAACTGGTTTGACGGCATTTGCTACCTCAAGTCTGCCCAAGGCGCTACCATTCGTCTTTTTGGCGGAGTGTCCGGAGTTCTAGACAAGTCAACCGCACCGACTACGACAGTTCCAGGTGACGGAAAGTGCTCTATTCTGCTCAACGTGGATTTCGTCGGGAAGGATATCCGAACCACCTTCCAAGCTGACCCTACCTACTGCTGCGCAGACTGCCAAGCAACCAAAGGATGCAAAGCATACAATTGGTTTGATGGCGTGTGCTACCTCAAGTATGAGAAGAGACATTCGTTTCCTTTGCCTGGTGGAGTTTCTGGTGTTCTATCGGTGGTGCCTCCGACCAGCAAGCCAACCCCAGCACCTACTGCCAAGCCAACACCTGCACCTACTGCCAAGCCAACCCCTGCACCTACTACCGCACCTACCTTATCCCCTACTTCGGCACCCACATCGGCTCCAACTCACGCTCCCACGGACGCGCCGACGTCGGCACCGACGAGTGCCCCTACTGTCGCACCGACGTCTGCACCCACATCGGCTCCAACTCACGCTCCCACGGACGCGCCGACGTCGGCACCGACGAGTGCCCCTACCGACGCACCGACGTCTGCACCCACATCGGCTCCAACTGACGCTCCCACGGACGCGCCGACGTCGGCACCGACGAGTGCCCCTACCGACGCACCAACCTCCGCACCTACTGTAGCCCCAACGACTGGGCCAACACTAGCTCCGAACCCATCCTCGACTGTTTCGCCGACCCCCGTACCCACTGCTTCTGTACCATTGGCCGAAAACTTTTACATCCACCACGATGGGTACTCGCTCCTGTTCAACTGCGCGCGCCGCACTGCGGACCGTTGGAACTACAC
>NW_008580279.1:28673-31551 GCF_000520115.1 Aphanomyces invadans
GGATGCAAAGCGTACAATTGGTTTGATGGTGTGTGCTACCTCAAGAATGCCCAGGGGCAATCGTCTCCTTTGCCTGGTGCTGTTTCTGGAGTCCTCTCAGTGGTGTCTCCCACCAGCAAGCCAAACCCTGCACCTACCAAACCAACTCCTGCACCTACCAAACCAATGCCTTCGACCGATAACTTTTACATCCACCACGATGGGTACTCGCTCCTGTTCAACTGCGCGCGCCGCACTGCGGACCGTTGGAACTACACCCTGGGCAAGGAGAAGGGCAATCCGACTCGTCCGTCTGCATTCTACTCCGATCCGGATGTGTCCAAGGACTGCCAGCAAAAGTCGGTCAAGCCGTACCCCTCATCTGCGTCAAGTGGCATCTCGTACGACCGTGGCCACTTGGTTGCGAGCGCCCACATGACGGACAGCGTCGAGCAGCGCCGCCAGTCGCACTACATGACGAACATCGCTCCACAAGTAGCATCGTTCAACCGCGGCATCTGGGAGAAGACGGAAGGCATCGAAGCGTGCCATCGCGATCTGCAGCCCCTCTCGACGTGGGGAGGTTTGATTTACACGGACGCGTCGAACGACTACTTCTTGGAGTCCCACGGCGTCCAAACACCCGAGTTCTGGTGGAAGGTCGTCCTGTCCAAGAACGCGGATGGCACCGACAAGATCATTTCGTGGATGTTTCCCAACCGGGACGGGCTCGGCGCGTTGGACGAGTATTTGGTGTCTGTGCACGACATCGAGGCCAAGCTCAACGACAACTTGGGTCCGATCCCGGTGCCTGCTGCGCTCAAGTCGTTCAAGGCACCGTCGAGCTGGTTACTTCCCCAAGGGTGCAGTCGCAAAGGCAGCAAGGAGCCGCCCACGACTGCGCCTTCCCCGGCCACACCCACTCCTCTGAACCCGACGGTTGCTCCCACTAATGCACCAACCGGAGCTCCAACTCCTGCGCCTACTCCGCCCCCCACGTCGGCACCCACGAGTGCCCCTACCGACACCCCAACCATTGCACCCACGTCGGCTCCGACTGACGCTCCCACGGATGCACCAACGTCTGCCCCCACCCCAGCACCCACTCAAGCAACCGCCTCGCCACCACCTACGAGCCCAACCTCGCCCAACTTTGATGTTCGCTACGACGGATTTTGGCTCTCGTACAGCTGTGAGCGTCGCACCGCCGACCGTTGGGCCTACACCTTGACCAAGGACAAGAAGAACGCGGTCAAAACGGCCCAGTACACTTTCGACAAATCGATGAAATTGGAGTGCCAGCAAAAGTCGTTGAAGGGGTACAACTCGTTGTACGACCGCGGCCAACTAGTGTCTGCGGCGCTCATGAGTGACAGCAAAGCGCAGAGCTCCCAGACGTTCTTCATGACGAACGTGGCCCCTCAGTACGGCCAGTTCAACCAGGGTTTGTGGAGCCGCGTTGAAAAGGTCGAAGCGTGCTATCGTAATGCCCAGAACGTGTCCACGTTTGGGGGCCTCATCTTCACGGCCGAGTCAAACGACTTGTTTATGGCGTCCCACGGAGTTCGCACGGCCAGCTTTTGGTGGAAAGCAATTTGGACCAAAGATTCGAACGGCAGCGACATGATCCTCGCGTGGATGTTCCCCAACGAAAAGCTCGTCAACGACGCCAACAAGTATTTGGTCTCGGTTGCGGAAATCGAAGCCAAGCTCAACGATGACCTGGGGCCGATTCCCGTGCCGGCCAGCCTCAAGAACCAAAAGGCACCGACGAGTTCTCTTCCTGGGTGTTCCATCTAGTTCGTTCGACACATTGAATTTATCACCATAATCTGCATCCCCAACAACGTTTAAGAACTCCTGACGAAAGCTGCACTTTGACACGGCAACCAACTCGTGCACGAAGATGGCATACTAAGCCACAAACACTTGCACTGGGTTATTCATCCATTCCTGAAAAACTAACAACTGTCCTGGTCTTGCTGTGTCGGGGGAGGGTGCATATCTATCTGTTGCACTCATCTGCGCCCCCAAGCTCTCTTGGTTGGGAAAAAAACACGAGATGATTTTGTCCTGGTCGCTTTCGTCCTTCATCAACACGACCTTCCACCACTAGTCGGGTGTGCTGATGCCGTGGCTCTCGAAGAAGTAGTCGTTCGCCACGTCCGTGTACACGATGCCGCCCCACGACCAAATGCGGTTCAGATTGCGGTAGCACGCCTCGATGTCTTCCATGTTTACCCAAATACATTGGCTGAAGCTCGTCACTTGGGGCGCGATGTTGATCATGTCATAGGACTTGCGCGCCTGAATTCCTGGTCATGAAGCTCGCGACCAAGTAGCCTCGGTCGTAACCAGCTCGGACGCTCGCATACGAATTGACCGTGAATTGATGGCACTCTTTCGGAATCGTCGGGTCGACGGAAGATGACGGCGGTCGAGTTGCGTTCAGCTTGTCCGTGGTAAATGTCACGTACACCGGTCCCGTGCGGCGACCGCCGTTGTACGACAATGAATAGCCACCATCGTGGACCCACCACGACGACTGATGAACGCTTGTGTCCACGCGTTCGTCACCACATGCATCCGAACTTGTGGTACATTCGCCAGCACCCGGCGCATTTTCGTTGTGATATATAACACGTTGTTTTCGCTTTATCGTGTCTGACCTCATCGAGGAACCATATGGCCATAAATTGAACTTAAACTTGTGATACGACAAATATCCGACAAATACGTAACACCAATTGGCCTACTTTCCATAATTTGCACTTTCATTGGACAACGGACAAAGCAGAGCAACGAAGCAAACGATCCAGGAGTCGTTCCGCGGCGCGTCCACACGCCGGACGTATAACACCTACCAAACGCAGTTTGAAGCGTTCTGTACATTTTAGAA